>NC_060286.1:20715544-20803931 GCF_021613505.1 Equus quagga
GGCCAGCCCCAGAAATCTGTGTTTTTACAAGCCCTCTGAAGGATGGAGGGGCTCTCTGGGGCTTATCTGATTCCATAAGGTGCGTACTTATGGTTGTCTTTCTACAGACTAGATTATTTTACAACCCTGCTAAGGATAGAAGTTTAGTGGTAGAAAAGTTGATAGTAATGCAAATTTTTCTTGTCCATAGAATTGCAAATGAATTTTGTCCAGTAGAGATACACTGGTTTTAAGAAAAGATAACCCCATTCCAGTTCATTGCCCTATAAGATATTAACCAGTTTTACATGCATCGGCAAATTCATTTCAGTATTACTGATTATATATGTCTGTTCCAATTTTCCCCTTAACTGGTTTTAACAACTTTCTGGTTCCTTCATTAATTAAGAAGCTAAAGAAGTCAAATCTTTAAAACAAGTTCATTTAATATATATATGAGAGCCATAATTTTACCTTTTGAAAAGTATACTGTAGCACAGTGATGTGCACAGTGCAGTTCCGGAAGCAGCCCCATCACCTGAGAGATGCAGATTTTCAGACCTCACCCAGAGAAACTCTGAGGGTGGGGCCCAGCCAGTCGTGCTGTAAGGAGCCCCCAGGTTCCAATGCACACCCAAGTTTGAGAAGCACTGCTTTAGCTCATCCATCAAATGCTGTCAAGAGGCTGCTTTATTCCTGACTCCGCTGAAACCTCGGAACCTGACCGTCTGTGTGGTCTCTAACACAGCCTGTCTGTGACAGATGAGAACAGGCCAGGCCACTTTGTCTCGCACTTCCACGGACGCCTCAGCTGTCCCATCGCTCACTCCCTGTCTCTCCCTGCAGCCCGAACGGATGGAACAAGGGTCCTTTGTGAGCCGGACAGAGCATGAACGTCAAGATATTCTTGAGGGGGTTCATCTAGGGCCTGTTTGCACCTGCTGGTCTGACTCTGTCGCAGCTAAAACCCCCAAGCTTCAGAACGAATGGTCCCAAAGGGGCCACGACCCCAGAGAGAAAGGAGGACAGAGAAACAACAAACTCAGAACCCAGCCCCAAATGCTGTGTTCATTTATTCTCTGCCTCCTCCCATAATAGAGTGTTATTTCATTGCCGGCAGATGCAAACTAACAAGCCCATTGTGTGCTGATCTGGAGCACATATGCCGCCCACTCGTCTTGCAGCCTGACTGGGCGCTCTGCCCTGTTCACAGGAAGCCCTCCCTGATAGCCCAACACCATACAAGCCTGATGATTGCCCTCATGGGGAAGATCTCCCAGAAACACTGCCTTCCCTTTCTCCACACAACTGATGGGGCGGGCCGGGCATTCTAGCTACTCCTGACTCCCACAGCCCTAACACCTCCCACCCAACCTCACCCCACCCCTGCCAAGCCAGCTGCTGCCCCTCACTTTCCTGGGAACTCATCAAGGGGTACATAAAGCCCAGTGGGCAGCACAGTGGGGGAAGGGCACCCTTGGAAGGCAGCAGAGTGCAGCGATTCAGAGAGGAGAGTGAGCAAAGTCTGGGGTGCAAGTGGCGTGAACTTGGGCATGTTGCTTCCCCTCTTCTAGCCCCCGTTTCCCCAGTAGAATGGGGATGATAAGAACACCTCCTTCAGCGGTGCTGTGAGGACCGAATGAGTTGACCATGATAATTATAGCCATTAACACACAGCCACTCCCCAGATAAGTGCTGGCTGTTTGTACCTGGGGGTGGTGGTTGATGAAACAGGCCCCCGAAAGGCCCCCTGGAAGAGCAAGAGGGGCAGGGGATGAAAACCAGGCATTAGGTGCCAGCTGAACCAACAGAGGCCAGGAAGGAGCTGATTACAGAGCAACCCCGCAATCCCAGCCTGCACTGCAGACCCACGGCCACTTCCTGTGGCTGTTGTTTGCTTTGTATGCTGGCACCAGCAAGCCACAGGGCCAGTGGGAAGACCAAATTAGAAAATGTAAGTGGAAGCTCTTTGTGAAACGGAAAAACATTCAACAAATGAATTTTTTCCTCCTTTTTTCACCATTGCCCAAATCCTTGTCTTGTCTACAAGATCCCCACAGGCCCTAGGGGAAGGCCACTTCTTGCCTAAAGCCAGTAGTGCCCAGTTGGGAGTGATTGTCACAATGGGGGGCTTGCTACTGGCATCTAGTGGGTAGAGGTCTGGATGCTGCTACCATCCTAGAGTACACAGGACAGCCCCCACGACAAAGGATTGCGCGGCCCCGAATATGAATGGTGCCTAAAGCCAACCGTCGTCTGGATGAGAGCGAATCTCCCCCTCCTCTATGTTCTTTGTACACCTTATTTGACCCTGGGTTGGGGCACTGGCCTGAGTCTGCCAGGAGTTCTAGTTAGCCTGTGGCCTGCTGGTACAACAGAAAGGCACAGGCTTTGAATTCTGGCTCAGCTACCTACTGGCTAGCACCCAGAAACAGTCGCTTAGCTTCTCTGAGACCATTTCCTTACCTGAAAAATGGAAATTAGAATCCCTATTCGCAAGGTTATGGTAAGGATTATATACAATACTCTGTGGGGAGCACAGGGTAAGTGCTCAATAAGTTACACGGACATGTCTTACTAGGTACAATCCAGAAGGCCATCGCGATGGCTTGCATATCTTTGCATCGCCTGCAGCATCTGAGGCTATGCCGTGCACACAGCAGGCACTCAGAAATTGCTGTTGAACCTGAGTGAAGTGTTCCCTCGGAAGCCCAGGCTCAGGAAATAAACCCAGCCCACCTCAGAGCCCTGAAGTCCTACAACTTTAAATGTTCTGATCTAGTCTTCAGGATGCACCAACACCTCAGAACAGCCTCACCCAGTCTCGGGCCCTTCCGGTGAGCAGGAAGACTGAGATTGGCCATTTGCTTCTTTCTTGGACCCGCCCCCCCAGAGCCTTGGCCGCTGCTTGGGAGCAACGACCACAGCCCGGCCCTTCCTGGTTGACTGACCCGATGACCCATCCCCAGCCAAACCCCAGGTATAGTGCGTGGAGCAAAAAGGCAAAGGAAAGGCCAGTTTCCTGATAGGAGGGACACAAGTCTGGATGTGTATGATTTGCCTAGAAAATGAGAGGGGCCATCACCCAGTCCTCCTGGGTGATGAACAGAGCCTTCCTACATACACACCCAGTCCACACCCACCCACTGACACACGCGGCTCAGCCACACCCTGAAACAACATGGGGAACCCACCTCTCCCCCTGGCTCCGGCAGAGCTTTCAGGGGCTCATCTACGGCCAGATTCTCCCCTGCTAGAGAAGACATCAGGGCAGGCACACTGGGCCAGGTGGGAGACCTGAGTGCGAGTGTGATTCCTGCCCTTGACTGGCTGTGCAATTTTAAGCAAGTCCCATCACCTCTCTGAGCCTCAGTTTCCCCATCTGAGAAATGAAACCTGGACAAGAAGGGTCCTTCTGGCTCTGATATTTTATGCTCTTTCTATGGCCAGCCGTGGCTTCGCTCCCACATGGACCTGCTGAATACTGTACAGATGAGCCCTGATCCATCCCAAGTCCAGTCCTTACTGCTCTCCAAGGCCGGGGTTTCCAATTACTGGACAAGGTGGCCCCCAGAGAACGGCAGGGGGAGACAGCACCCCCACTGTTAAAGTTCTTTGGAGTGAACATAATGAGTCCTGCCCCTTCTCGGCCCCCCGAGGTCAGGCCAGGCTGCCCAGGAAGTATCAGGCAGGGACTCAGATTGCAAAGATACAGGGCAACACAGACACACTGCCAGCCCACAGGAATCCAGGCCAGGAATGGATAATGCCTACACCGAGCGTGCACCATAATTGCTGGGTGTCTAAGAGCTAACTGCTGCAGGTACAACATTGCTCTGAGCTGCTCCCTCCAAATCCATAATCCAAGAACCACCATTAACTAAAAGGAGACCCCACTCCACATCCCCTCACCTGTCTTATCCCTGAATTCCCCTTCCCTCCAGGCCCCCAGGACTCTCCCTGCACACAGTGTCCGAGTCGCATCAGCCCCGGGGCTTCCCCTGCATCTCACCTTCACAGAGTCGTCTTTCCTCTGCGGATCCAGGGCACAACGCCACTGTCTGCCAGCTGCCCCGTGCTCTGGGCAGCGCGGGAGGCACAGGTGGTGAGGGGAAGCACATGAATGCTTGGGTTGGAATCCCAGCTGTATCAGCTTAGACACAGGTTAGAATCCTTAGCCTCTTTGCATGTCAGTTTGCTCATCTATAAACTGGTGTCAACAAAACTCACCTCGTAAGAGGGTTCTGGGGATTAAATGAAACTGCATGTCAAGTGCCTTAACTACACCAGGCACTCAGGAAAGGGGACTATTTTTATAGGGATTTCTCCAACTTGGCTGAAGAATGCAGTTCCCAGGCATGAAACACACGAACAGTTTGAGAGAGAGGCAAAAACCAGAAGCGCTTGGGGCCGGCCTGGTGGTGTAGTGGTTAAGTTTGCGTGCTTTGCCTCGGGAGCCCGGGGTTCGCAGGCCCGGATCCTGGGCAGGACCTACACAGCACTCATCAAGCCATGCTGTGGCAGCATCCCACATACAAAATACAGAAAGACTGGCACAGACGTTAGCTCAGGCCCATCTTCCTCACCAAACAAAACAAAACGAAAAACAGAAGTTCTTTTGGCACTGTATTTGAAGCGAATTGGATTCCCTTTGGATTAAGGAGGAGTAGACTTGATCGCCAAGAATTTGCTTTCGATTCAGACAGATGCCAAAGCCACGGAGAACTCTGAGTTTGTCGGAAGAACCCCAGAGTGGAGGATCAGACCCATGTGGATTCGGGTTTTCAGGTTATCAGAAGCAAATCACTTCACTGGTCAGCCCCCATTGCAGTGGTTCTCAAGCCCAGCTACACATTAGCATCACCTGGGGAACTCTTCCAACCTACCGGTGTGCGAGCCCGATCCCAAACCAATTTCACCAGAATCTCTGCTGAGTGGGACCGGGTATCACTGCTTTTAAGAGCTCCCTGGATGATTTTAATGTGAGACCCACTGGACCAGAAGACCTGAAGAGCCCTCCCGGCATCCTGGTTCCTACACCGATGTATGATTCAGAGTAGACACTTAGTATGTGTTTGTTGAATAAATGAATGAAGATTCTGACTCACCTTTTTCACTATGTCCATATTCACAATGTATGAGGTAAAAGAAAAGGAGTTGAATTCCAAGAATCCTAGAGCAGTGCTGTCCAATAGAAATTTCTGCAATGATGGGAAATGTTCTAGAATCTGTGTTGTTTGATACAGTAGCCATAAGCCACATGTAGCTATTGAGTACTTGAAATGTGACTAGTGTGACTGAGGAACTGAGTTTTTAATTTTCTGTAATGTTAATTAAACTTAGCCACGTATGACTTTTGGCTACCATATTGGACAGTGCAGACAGAGTGTCTGCCTCTTTGTGTGTGTGTGTGTGAGGAAGATTGGCCCTGGGCTAACGTCTGTGCCAGTCTTCCTCTATTTTATGTGGGAGGCCACCACAGCGTGGCTTGACCAGCAGTGCTATGTCTGCGCCTGGGATCCGAACCTGCGAACCCGGGGCTGCCAAAGCAGAGCACGTGAATTTAACCACTACACCACCAGGCCAGCCCCTAGAGTGTGTACCTTTTATAAACACATCTGTATCTGTGCACCTCCACATCCCTCTTTTACTAACAACACCCCATTTTCATTTAGGGAAGCCCCCTGCCTCCACTGCCTTCAGTCTTTTGGGGACAGCTAATGAAGTTGCCTTGCCCTCCTCCAGCCAAGGGGTGGGCTCAGGACCCAAACTAAGTGAGCCAGACTGTCCTCCCCGGGAATTTGACTCTAGCTTCAGTGTCTCAAGAATAGAAGATGAGTTGGAACAGCTGAATACCAATGTTGATGCCCTAAGACACTGTGTATTACTTTCTAAAACATTAGTCTGGAGTGTGACGATAACAACAGTGATATGATGTGAGCTAGGCATCCTTATCATCCTCATCCCTGTCATCATTAAAGTCACCTGCACCTGGCAGCTCTGATGTGCCAGCTCCTGAACTAGGTGCTTAACTTGCCCAGGTTCCTTGTGCATCATTTCTTCATCTGTAAAATGGTAATTACCTTGTCCTAACTTCTTCCAGAGTTTTTGTAATGATAGATAATGGTCTTAAGAGCTTTGAGCCAAATAAAGAGTTACCCAAGTGTTTGTTAAAAGTGTGGTTCTCTGGGTATAGATGTAGGGAAATCATGGGAGGGTCTGATGTATGACCCAGTGTCTGGCCCCGGTTCACAAGCTGTGTGACACCAGGCAAGACACTTAAACTCTCTGGGCTTTCAACTAAAGTGAGATTGAGTTAGACACATCTCTTTCCAGTTTTACCATTTCCTAATCTATTTTCATGTCCCTTCCACCTTGCCTGACACCTATCCCCTCCCACTTCTATGAACACATCCCAGAAAACTCACTAGCCTTGACCCTGCTGGCCTTGTACCCAACTCATTTCTTCTTTCCCCAGCATCTCACCTGACTGGGAAGTTGCCCTGGGTGAGCAGTCCCATAGCTTCCTGTACTAAGTCTCTGGCAAAGCACTTTACTGGAATCATGTAACCCTCTCCTCCACTAGGAGACCATCAGCCCTAATGGCGCAAAGACCATGTCCATCTTGTTTACCACTGTATCCCCAGTGCCTAGTACACAGCTAGGCACACAGGAGGTGCTCCATAAGGACTTACTGTTTGAATGAGTATCCCAAATCTGTTTTATTTGTCATTTCTGGAAACCCACAGTTATTAGTTATCTAATGCTGCATTAGATACAGCTTACTGGCTTAAAACAACAATGATCACTTCTTATGTCTCAAACTCTGTGGGAGAGAAATTCAGACAGGGCACAGTGAGGCTGGCTGTCCCTGCTCCACGTCGGGGATCTCAGCTGGAAGACTCAAGGGCTGGGGGCCAGAATCGTCTCAGTTCACCACCTGCCTGGTGATGGATGCTGGCTGTCAGCTGGGAGCCTAACTGGACATCAGCCAGAACACCTCACACCACTTCTCCACGTGGCTTGGGCTTCCTCACAGTATACTGGCTGGGTTCCCAGGGTGCGTGTGCTGAGAGAGTAAGAACGAGACAGGAGGAATGTCTCCTTTTTATGACCTGGGCTTAAGAGGTACATTGCATCACTTCTGCCACATTCTATTCATGTGAAGCCAGTCACTTAGTTCAGCCCACATTCAAGGGGAGGGGAATTAGATCCGTCTTTTGAAAGAAGTGATAAAGAGCTTGAAAACATATTTTAGAACCACCACCACAACTTAAGTAGCACAAGAGGCAAAGTGCAGGGTCAAAGCTAAGTGTCTGAAGAAGCAAAGTTTCAGTTCATATTACTAGCTGTGTGAGCTTGGGGAAATCACTCTCTGAGACTCGGTTTCCCCAGCTATACCATGAGCAGGTTGCAGCTGTTGGTCCCCGGTGATTTTTACACGCTTGGCATCTTCCTGCCTATGTGAGCTTAAGAAGATCCCCTCTTAACCAGCTTTCTTAAAGTCCTGTGACTTCCCATCACTGATCACCCCTGGTTTCTGACCCTGGAGGCAGCAACAGGCTGCTACTGAAGCTCCAGGGACCTAGGAAGTTCAGACACCTAGGACTTTAAGGAACAGACAAGAAACCACTGAGGACCTGGGGATTCTCCAAGGCTTCTCTGACCCAGCCCAGGTGTGGAAACCTCAGCTTGTCAGACAAAGGGAAGTTGAGAAACGCAGCAATCACAGATCTAAGGAATCCGAGTCTGCCGGCCAGGGCCCAGGAATCTGCATCTACCCCACCAGGCTGTTATTCCCACTAACTCCCGGTGGCAGAGTGGGAGGAGTCTTAAAGCACACAGGCTGTGTCTCGTTTTAGTGGTTCTTCGCTTCTGCTCCCCCTGTTCGCAGCTTTCCCGCGTTTCTGCTCTGTGGAGGGAGAGGAGGAGGGTGCGCTGGGTCCCCGTAGTCCTGTGCCCGCGCACAACAATGGCTCGTACTGTCACCTTCTTTTGGATGGGCTAACCCTTCCAACCATCGCCTCCCACTCCCCTGAGTCGTGGTCCCAAGACCCTGGGACACAGCATCCTCCCTGCAGGGGGCGCGGGACGGGGTCTCCCAGAGCCGGGTCCGGAGGCCAACTAGGTGCGAAGCCTGCGCACCCCGCTCCGAGTGGTGCAGGTGGAATAGGGTGACTTTTAACCCTTTCACTTCTAGCGGTAGTGACCCTAACCCCCCATCCCTGATATCCTCCTTTAAGGAGTTCCTGCGCCAGGAGGACTCTGCGCTTACCCAGTGAGACAACCTAGGCTGATGGATGGGGGAAACTGAGGCTCACAAAGGGAAGTGATCTGTTAGATGTCCCACAGGAAAACAGACGCTGAATCCGGTCTAGAATCCCGGTCTTCCAGGTCAGTGCTCTCACTTCTACACCAGGACCCCTGCTAGGTACTCCCCTTAGGAAATTCCCGACCGCTGGCCTTCCGAGCCCGGAATCTCCGTGGAGTTTGCGCTCTGGGTGGCACGTCGTAAACTTCCTCCGCAGCTCCGCACCGGCTGCGGGGCGCGCTGAGAGAGGGGTAAGCGGGGAGCGAAAGCCCACTCGCATCCTAGAGATAACTTGGAGCGGAGGGATGGCCTCGGGAGGCGGACGACCGGGCGGGAAGGCGCTGGCCCTTTAAGGGGGGGACGGAGCGCATGCGCGGCGCGGGCCGGAGTCGAGCCGGGTGGGCGGCAGGCGAGCTGGGGACGCGGCCGGCGGCAGCTGGGCCCTAGGGCAGGGGTGGCCGCGGCGGCCCGAGCCTCCCCGAGCTGCGGAGCCTTGACCTGCGCGTGGACCCCGCGTTCCGCGGGCTGCTCTCCGGGGACTAGCGCCGCTCGCGCTCGCCGAGGCTTTGTCACTCTCCTCCAGCTTCCCCGGCGGGCCGTGGCTGCGCGAGCCTCTGGGCTTGCCCTCCCCCGCCCGCGGATCCCTCCTCCACCCCTTAGCCGGGGCAGCGGTTCCCACCCCCGAGCAGCCGCGGAGCATCCTTCGCTCGCCCTGGCCGCGCCACCGCCCATGCTGCAGCCAGTTGGGGGCGGCGACCCCGCGGTCGGAGCCCGCCGCTCGGTGAGCTCAGCCTGGCCCCCGCGCGCCGCCCGAGTCGGCCCCGCTGAGCCCCGGGCCCCGGAGCGGGACCCGCGCCCCGCGATGGCTCGGGTGGCGCAGCGCGGCGCCGAGTGCCCGCCGTCCGCCCGCTGAGACGCGCCCGGCTGGGGACCCGAGGGGCCTGGGCGCTCCCCGCCGAGCCCTTCCCCCTTCTGGGAGCTCCGCGGCTGCTTCCCGGGGGCTAGGGGCCGGGGAGCTGAGACAAAGCCCACTTTGTGCGGGGAGCTGACCGCGGGCGTGGAATGTGCGCGTCGGCGCGCGCCCCCTCCCCGCGCCCCGCTAGCGGCGGGTCTTGGCTCCCGGACTCATCACCTCGGAGAATTCGCACCCCCTCGCCGCCCTCCCGTCCTGGGGTCCCGGCTCGGAGCTGAGGGAGCCTGGAGTCACTTCGGTGCCCCCCAGAGCACGCGCAGGTGTGAACGTGCGATATTTTGTAGAGGAATTTGTTCTCTCCAAAACTGGAACCTGGGGCATCCGTGCCTTGACCCTTTCTGTGGCCGCAGGTCTGAGCTGTCTGGCCTCAGTTTCCCTGACTTTTCTCCTCTCTGCCAGTGCAGACTGCTGCCCGTTATTGTTCTCGCTGTCAAATGGGGATGCTTTGTGAAGGCTGCCAAGTTCGGGGGTGTTCTCTTTATCCCGTTTTTCAAACAGAACGAGGCTTCTAAGGCTGACCCCGGATAACCAACCCCCCCACACACCCCCCCCACACACCCCCCCCAACCTCGTTGAGGCACTGATTTTTTTTCTTATCTAGTAGTAGTTTATTGTACTGGAGCCACGCCCTGGTTTCTTAAAGGCGCCGTGCACTCTTTTGGCCATGTGTTGTCTCTGCAGCTGGTGTGTGGGAGGCCTCCTGTGAGCCACCTACTTTTTCCTGCCTCCTGATACATTCTCCTGCCCCCGTCAAGAATTTGGGGATGCCAGGGGGGAAGAAGGTGGTCGGGGGTGGCGGCAGCAGCAGTGCTGCTCCCACTGCCCCTGCGGCCCCCTCTGGGGTCAGGCGCTTGGAGACCAGCGAGGGGGCCTCAGCCCAGAGAGATGATGAGCCAGAGGAGGAAGGAGAAGAGGACCTGCGAGATGGAGGCATCCCCTTCTTTGTCAACCGGGGTGGGCTGCCTGTGGATGAGGCCACCTGGGAAAGGATGTGGAAGCACGTGGCCAAGATCCACCCCGATGGAGAGAAGGTGGCCCAGCGGATCCGTGGGGCCACAGACCTGCCCAAGGTGAGGGGTTTGGGGGGTGAGGGGTGGGGATATCTAGGGTTTTCCTGCCCTTGGGACTGGGAGAGTAAAGCCATACTTTCCTTGGTGAGGTAGGGGACCAGTGGCACGGTAGGGTTTAAAATTACAGACAGATTGTACCTGTCCAGAAGAACTTTCTCTCAGCTGCCATTGAGGTTGTTCTGTGAGGTCCTCATGCCCTGTTTCCAGGAGGCTCCCCTCCATCTCTTTTAAAATGCCCACGTTTATGGGCAGAGCAGCAGATTAACATGTACAGCACATGAGTGTGGCTTGATATCTTATTTGCTAAACCAGAGGCCTGTGGGCAGAGAGGTAATGCATGACTAAGGAGGATCCAGGGCTTCTGATGTGGAGAAAGTATGCTCATGTGTTACCTCGCTGAATTCTGCAATAGCCTTGTGAAGTAGGTGCTGCCTGGGACCCCACGTTAGAGATAGGTAAGAGGAAAACTCAAGTCGGAACTCCGGGCCCCCCAGCCAGTGAGTGACAGAGCTGAGACTCAGCCCCAGGTCTTCAGGTTCCAGGTCCTCTGCTCTCCTGGACACTAGATCAGGGCAGTTAGAAGAGAGCCTGTGGAGAGGGGTACAGTTGAATTACTTTGCTGTGTATGGCTGGATCTCCTCCATGACGGCTCTCCTGCAGCTGTGACACCCCGGAAGGCCAAGGCTGTGTCTCATTCATCTTTGTCTTTCCGAGGCCTCCTGTGTGCCTGGCACAGATCAGGCACTTACATGTATTTGCTGAATGAAAGGCCGCTTGAGACATCCTGTGCTGTACAGCGCTATGTGGAAATACATGCCTGACTTTTTAACATTATGGTTGAGACTGACGAAGCACTCTCAGATGCCGTGGCCTGAAATCCCCAAAGAAAAGCCCTTTGGACAGAGGTCAGAGTCCAATGCTTAGTCGTAGCTGCTCAGGTGAGCACGAAGGTGGCCAGGGAGAGTGGCAATTAATGTGGATTAGACAAGTGGCTTGTTTCGTTTTTACCAAGTTATTGGTAGAGCCATCAGAAATTGCCTTCTGGGAAGAGAGAATTCAAAGGTTGAAGGTTGAGCGACAGCCTAATGTTTCCAGGGGAAATAAAGTGTGGACTGATTTTGAATGGCTACGTAATTGCCCTCTGTACTTAGAATTTATTTAGCTAATTTATTTATTCCGTTATGGTTGGACATTGTTTCCAATAATTTATTCTTAAAATGAACACTGTGGTCAACATTCTAAAACATAAATTTGGGAGTCCATCTCTGATTCTTTCCTTGGGATAAATTCCTGGAAGAGAAAGTATTGTGTCAAAGACTATGACCATTGGTTCGGATCACCTCCTATCTATGTGACCTTAGCGGTTCCCTTCAACGTTTTTGAGCCACAGTTTCCTCCTCTGTGAAATGGGCTTGACTGTGGTGAAGGTTAAATGAGAGACTATGTGTTCAAGCATTTGACAAACTAAAGCTTCAAACCAATACTGGTTATTGGATGTTCAATACTTGTCTTCATGTCCTTCATTGGGAAAGGAGGCTAGATTGCACTCAGAGCATGTCTAAGGCCAGAGCCACACGCTTCTCCCACATGAGCAAGTTGGTGTTTAGCAGATGGCTCTCCAGCCAGCTCGCTTATGTCTATATCAGGCTATGGAAGAGTGTGAATGCTTCCCAGCAGAACTGTCACCACTCCTGCAGACTGAAAAGATCAGTGAGCTCATTAGTGACTGGTCTGTAATGTCATCTTGTCATCTTCAACCTTCTTGTATAGGAAAGACATCAGTGAAGGAATGAAGCTGTTGTCGGGGTGGGGCGGGGGGGTGTCAGGATTGACAGGAGTGTGGTAGTGTGAAAGGAAGCTTGTGAGAGGCTTGGAAAAATTTGGAATTTCCCCTCCTCAAACCACGGGGAAAAGTGTTGCAGAGGGAAAACCCACCCAAGTCTGTGTGGGGTTCCTCCTTGACCTTGGCCCAGAGTAGAAAGGAGCCCTAGAGTCTAGGAGGAGCAGAGGAGTCGGGCATACATCAGTGGTTGGATCCCAGAATGCCAGCAGCAGAGTGGATGGACCCCTGGGCTGGCCCCTCCCTGAGGGCCTGTGCCCTTGGAGCTGGTGCAGAGGCATTCTCAACAGAGGTCACACCGTGGTGGGCCCAAGAGATGTTTGGGGATGGCATAATGCTTTAAAAGACCACTTGAGCCACAATTTAAAATTAGGAGATTTCACATAAAGATCTAGACTTTTGGCATCTTTTCAGAAAATGAGCGAGGCGGGAACAGAGATTCTGCGATCCCACATGGCAGCTGGCGCTGGGAACTGGTTACCCCTCCCCCAGTTGGCCGTAGTCCCCCCACTGCCTCTCAGCCTGCCCTCCCTGTGTAGTGACCTGCCCGGCCCTGCAGGTGCTTCGGTCTGGGACCCCTGCCATGTACTGTGATAAAAAGAGAGAGTCAGAAGTCCAATCCACCATGTTCACGTGCTGGTTCTCCCACAACTGCTTCTGTGAGGGAGGCGTGCAACCTCCTTGTGCCTCAGTTTCCTCAGCTGTGAAATGGGGGTGGTAGCAATACTCACTTCCCAGGGTTGTTGGGAGGAGTTGGGGAAGTAAAGCACGTGAAACAGGTGAGTGTGTAATACCAAGCCAGCAAGGAGTGAGGGTGCAGCAGACCACCCCCTGGGCACTTCGGGGCAGCGTCCTTTGAGTGGATGATGGCCCACATACTAAAGGGCAGCAGTTTCCAAAAGGATCCCAGATCCAGGAACGGTTTGTGCTCCTTCGTAAGAATCTCTCCTTGGTGTCTCAAGCTGCCGCGACCTTTAAAAGCTCCATGGCCACTCCTCCCAGGCCTGGCTGCCAAAGGTCTTCTGACTGTGGCTCTGGCCACTGAGCTCCTGCAGAATGCGAATTTGGACATTTCCTCCAAAAAGGCCACATCACTGGGATCAGCATGTGCTGACCGATCTCTGGCACACACTGGAATAACGGTGACAGTGAGCAGGAGTTGAGCCTTTGCTGTGTGCCAGGCCCTCGACATGGCAGCGGGTCACCTCTGCTCTGAGGTTGGTTCTGGTATGGTACCCCTTTTACAGCTGAGGTATCTGAGGCATGGAGATGTTAAGGATGTTGATGCCAGACAGCACATGGCAGGTTGGGGATTTAGATGGCGATGGTCAGGTTCCAGTGCCAGCTGTGTCAGCCTCTAGGCTGTCTTGCTTCTTGCCCGCATGTTCAGTTGTCCCACCTCCCCCAAGCCTCCTTTTTGAGCTAGACTGAACAGGCTCTACCAGGGAGGATGTCAGGACTTTAGGGGGTTCCTGGAGCAAGGATAACCCTTGGCCTTGGTATGGAGGAGGATTGTCCCTGAAGAGATCTGGGTAGCAGGCATCCCTCACCCGCATGGCACCCCACGTAACCCCACTCCTCAGCCGTGAGGAAGTATTTCTTGGCTCCTGGTTTGGGGGCGGGGGGACAGATCCAGGCTCCCAGTCCTAAAGTGAGCCTGGTCAGTTGGACATACAGAGTCTTATTTGTTTTGAGCGAATGTGTGTGTGCTTGTGCGAACATTCAGAAGAAAGATATTGGCGCTGTCTGCCGGGGTTACAGGAGTTGCCACGAGTCACGGAGCTGCCAGACTGCTCCTTCCAGCGAAGCCTCGGTGGTGGCGGCCTTTAAGGCCCTGCTTGTGAATCCCTGGTCTTTTCTGACCTTTTGGAGCCATTTCCTTCTCCCAGAGCAGCTAGTTCCTTGCTCCTCTGTCTGGATGGCAGGTGCCAGTGCCCTTGTGGGTACTTCCCGGGCCTGGCCCAGACCTGGCTCTGGTGAGCTTCAGCGGAGGACTCTCAGACGACTCCTTGTTTGCGGTGTCTCAAGGGAGGGTGTACTTAGTGTCTGTCCCAAGCTCCTGGGAGTCCCTGGGTGCCCTCTCCTCAGAAGTGATGACCCGCCTGCCTCTCAGGGACCTTCCACCTGAGGAGGTCGGGTCCATGCTGTTTAGTAAATTTGGAAGTAATTCCTCTAACTCCGCTCCCCACCCCCCACCCCCATATCCTTGACCCAGGGAGGCGAGGCCAGGCCCTCAGAGAGTTCTGGAGCCCATCTGGCACAGGCTGGTCAGGCAGGAAGAGGGAGAAACCCCCATCCCGGGGGTTTTATCCCCCCGGTGGCTATGAGTGGTGGCACCAGTTGGGACAGTGATGTGATGTGAAAGAGGAAATAGCTTCCTCCAGACAGAAGTGTCAGCTGCTGGGGACTGCCCAGGCAGGAAGGAAGGGACCAGGGAGGGAGGGAGAGGAAGTCCACGCAGCGCTCTCACTCCCAGACCAGGCCTTCCGTCCTGCCTTTCCACCCTTTGGAAGAGTACGCATCTGTTAGAGGCTGTCCTGTGCCCCTGCCCTCAGCAGCACCCCAGACACGAGTGTGCGTGATCATGGGTGTGTCACCTCCCCCCATGTCAGAGCCCCACCCCCTGTATCCATGTTATTGAAAAGGCTGTGCCCTGTGGGCTCGGCATCACTACAGGGCGAGCCTCCCCCACCCCAGCCCTACCCCGAGTTCACAGGGGCTCCTGCTGTTCCCCGTCCCGTCACACACACCCCTGCCCATGCAGACTGAGACTCGGCAGCTCCAGCCTGCTGGGTGGGCTCCGTGTGGGCTGGGGGGCTGGGCAGAGGTCTGGGGGGCAGAGGGTGAGACCTCTGCGTGTGAAGAGCCTGAGGCCACCCACAGCTGGCAGTGCCGATGGCCAAAAGGGAGCTCAGAGGGGTGGGCCTTATCTCTAGGAATCTGGTTCTTCTGCCCAAAGAAGTATGTTCTGTAATCCCAGAGGACCCTAGTTGATGCTTCGCTTGGCGGCCTCAGCCTCACTGACTTATTGCAGCCAGTCTGCCAGGATTTGGTCTCCCCTGGTCAGAGACGGGGCCCTGCGGCCTGGGCTCAGCACCTGTGCGTGGTCCCTTTCCTGGAGACTGCCTAATGGCTGAGGGCACAGCCTCGGGGTCTGTGGCTTCTGACCTGACCCCAGCAACCTGGCAGCCCGTGGCTTGTCAGTTCCCAGCCACCAGGAGGTGCCTGCCTGACACCCTGTCCCTCTTCCTGGGCCAGGCGCTGTGAGGACAGCTTACAGGCGTGGAGTGGCAGGAAAGGGAGGTATTGAAGGGGACCCGGGCTCCTGTGCCTCCGTGAAACCCCTCAGAGCAGCTTGGCTGTGGCAAGTAGATCCACAGCAAGACCTGTCCGGAAGCTTGTCCCTCTAGCCTGCTCGCACTGGCTTACTCCTCGACAGTTCACAGTGGAGCCTAGAAGGCTCATCAGTATTCCAGGATACGGGGTGGGTGACATCTCTTGCCACAGGTGTGGCCACCCCTCGAGGAAGGGCTCCCCCAGCCCAGGGCAGGGCCCTGAGAGGAGAGGACACTGGGTCAACCGGTTTTGACCCAGCATTTTAACCAGAGTGAACCTTACACCCAAATGAACTTAACCCCCACGTTGACATTCTTGTTAAGCTTTGAAGTTAATTAATATTTAAAATTCCAAACAGTTGGTGAGTCAACCTGTGTTTTTCTAAAATTATTAAAGCAGCATAAAATTGGACCATCAACATAAGCTGCAAATTAGGAACAGCTATCAAATGCCAGGAGGGAGAGGAGTGGCCTTGGTCGGGGCCTGAAGGAGCCTCTGGAAGGGGCTGCGGAGGAGAGAGGCTTAGGGTACGAGGGAGCAGGGAGGCCCTCCCTGGGGCGTGGCTCTCTGGGGGCTCGTGTCAGTGTCCTCCCTCTGTGACCAGAGCTCTCTGTCCCTCCCCAGATCCCCATACCGACTGTGCCTACGTTCCAGCCCTCCACACCCGTCCCTGAGCGCCTGGAAGCCGTGCAGCGCTACATCAGGGAGCTGCAGTATCCTCCTGGTCCAAGGTCAAGGCCGCTGGCGTGGGGCTGGCGTGCGGGTCCAAAGGCTGAGCAGGCTTGTTCTCAGACAGGGCTGGGGAGGTGTCAGCAGCACAGCCTCCGTCCACACCACAGCAGCGCCGTCCACACATCATCTCCACGCCCTGGAGTTGTGCACATGCAGCCCGTGCCTGCCCTGGGTGTCAGAGGGACTTTATCTGATGAGTGCCAGACCCACTCTCTGCGCCTGCCTCCTCCTCCTCTGTGGGATGGGGTGAATGTCTCCTGAGCCACCCTCTGGTGGATGGCCAAGTCTGGACCTGCCAGCCCACACGTCCTCTGCCGTCCATCCAGCCCCAGCAGAGGGAGAGAGGGAAAGCTCCTTCGGGGCTGTTTAAAAACTAGTTTTAAAGGTGGGGTGGGGCGGATGGAGGAGAAAAAGGATTTTATGCTCCAGGAGGTAATTTCCACGTCTTGGAATGGTCTCCCAGTTCCTTGCGGTTTTCTTCCCTGGCAGGAGCCAGTGGCCCAGTGTGGAAATAGCTGGACTCCCCTGAGCCTCGGTCTCCCCCGTGTCCCTGCTCTGAGCCCCTCTACCCCCTGTGCCCTGCATGGAGCTCTGTGTCCTGGGTTCCCTCCCCCAGCCCTTCTAGCTGCAGATGAGGCAGAAGTAGAAGGACCAGGCATGCGTCCTGAGCGGGAGAAAAGCCAGGCTGTTAACTGAAAATCGGGTCCAGCCCTTCCCTTTGCCAGTAGGGAAATCGTGTCCCGAAGAGGGGAGGCGGTTGGCCCAGGAGCAGCAGCCAGCAGTTTAGCTGAGCTGGTCCCCCACCCCAGCCTTCTCCTCTCAGTCCATGTTGCTTCTCAGCTGGTTGAAAGAGAGCTGTCCACAGGTCAGCCTCTTTCCCGGCCCTGGCTGGCCTGGCTGCCTGCTCCACAGCTCCCTACCTAGGAGAGGAGGCCAGGAGAGGGCAAGAGTGGAAGATAAAAAGGATGAAAGAGAAGGACAGAGGGGCCATGTGGGGTGAGGAGAAGCTCACATGCTGTGACCGCCTCTCCCCTCCAGACCATCAGGACTTGAGCATCCTCCAGGGTGCCTTGTGGGAAGCACTTGGTGGGGTCTTCACCCAGCCTGCACCCCTGGGAGTGCTGGGCCCTAGAATCTGGAGGATGGGTCGGGGCAGAGGGACGTGCATCTTCCAGACCAAGCCGGGAGGCCCTTAACCCACACCTGCAGGTACAATCACACAGGGACACAGTTCTTTGAAATTAAGAAGAGCAGACCTCTGACAGGGTAAGTGCGTGGGGCACCCTGTCCCTTTGCACCGAGGCTGACAGTGCCCCCCGGCTAGTGGAGCCCCTCGGGAGCCTGGGGTGGAAGCCTGGGAGGCAGGCAGGGACTCTCCCCAGGGATGCCAGCCAGTGGGGGCAAGTACCACCATGGCCCCTAAGAATGTCATAAAGAGGGAACTCTGGCTGAGATGACAACCAAGGCTCCCTTGATGAAAAGGAAACCCCAACATCCATGCAGAGCTACAGTGGTGACCACAGCCCCCCAGCTTGCCTTGGTGCTGGTAGAGGGTGGTCCTAGGTAGATTGTCCATAGGTGACCCTTGGATAATTTTTTTAAATTGAAGTGTAATTGACATAGAATATTATATTAGTTTCAGGTATACAATGTAATGGTTTGATATTTGTATATATTGTGAAATGATCATCGCAATAAGTCTAGTTAACATCCGTCACCATACATAGTTACAATTTTTTTTTCTTGTGATGAGGACTTTTAAGATCTATTCTCCTGGCAAGTGTCAAATATGCAATACAGTATTACTAACTATAGTTACCATGCTATACGTTACATTCCATGACTTCTTTATTTTATAACTGGAAATTCTTATCTTTTGACCCCCTTCACCCATGTGGATTTTTTTTTTTGCTGAGAGGTGGGCCTACCTGGAGAGAGCCCTTGCCGCTTGCCTCCACTCCCTGCACCTGCCTGGGCTCCCCCCATTGCAGGGAGCCTGTGCCATACCCCGCTTGCCTTACTGGGCTCTTCTCGTCATTTAGGACAAGGCCCAGTGTCTAAGCAGCAGGGACCCCACTGGAGAGCACACTGCATCTCTCACTTCCTATTCCACCACCCAAGTAAGACCCCTGGCTGGATTCACCCCAGAGAAGTCCCGAGGGCCAAAGAGAGTGAAGAGTGAATGTTACAGCTATGTCTGGGGGCTCAGCCCGGAGCCGCCCACAGGCTTAACACCTGGTGCTTTAAAAATTAATGTGAATTTTACGTCTTGTTCCACACACAATCTTTCCATGTTCACTTTCTCATGAAAAATTTTTAAATGGGTTATTAGCTAAATTACTTAATTACCCCCTCACCAAGCCCCTGGGTGGAATCCAGCCTCCCTAACCCCAAAGCTTTGCTCCTGTTGTCCTGTGGCTGCTGTGTGCTGGGGGCCCAGCTCCAGCCTCAGTGGGAGGGAGGAGTCCAGCACCCGCCTGGGCAAAGCCAGTGGCCAGGCTGCATTCCCAGGCCGGGGGGCACCATTTGGTGAGAAAGGAGGAACCAGGCCTCAGGGAAAGGCTGTCCTAAAGTGGCCTGAATTCCAAGTTCAGGAGCAGGCTGGGGAGTCACCAGGCTACCACTTGTCCAGGCCCTGGGCAGCAGGCCAGCGGTGGGGGAGCAGTTGCAATCAATTACAAGCTCTTTGGAGAAGCCATGGTTGGGTCAGGCGTGTCCACTGAGCTCTGGAAGGGATGAGGTCAATGCTGAGATCCTCAGCATCCTTGGTATGCTCTCCCGCTGGGCCGCATCACCATCACAGAAGGCCCCAGCCCAGTGTCATAGGACCTGCCTGTGACTGCATGACCCCCTTCCATGCGCCCCTCCCCCCAAGGTCTTCGGAGCAGGAGCCTGGGATGGGAGGAGGAAGTGTGAGGAAGGAAGGGACGAGGGGAAAGGGCCTCCTTCCTTATCTTCACTGGCTGCCTCTTCTCTGCCCGCCTCCCGCAGGCTCCCGATGGACCTAGGGGGAGGGGAAAGAGGTGCTGGGCCTGAGCTGAGGCAGCTTGGAAGGCAAGGGGGCCTCTGTCCTTCTAGCATTTCCAGTCTACCCTGCCCCAACTTCTGACACCCCCAGAGAAAGGGGCTGGAGGCTCCGTCCTCATGGCTCCGCCTCCCTTCCCCCCAGGCTGATGGACCTGGCCAAGGAAATGACCAAAGAGGCCCTGCCAATCAAATGCCTGGAAGCTGTGATCCTGGGAATGTATCCTTTCTCGGGTCTGGGAGGGGGGCCCCGGCTTGCTCCTGGAAGAGGAAAGCTGAATGGGCTCCGGGGCCGTCCCAGCCCCCTCTCCCAGTAGTCGGGAACTTGGCCCCAAAGCGAAGGAGCTTAAGGGGGCTTCGTCCCCCAGGCCTCAGTTGCTACCTTTCCAGGCAGCTCTTTGTTGAGTCTCGTGGACACAGCAACCCTGTTCTCTGATCAGGGCACATTGCCTCACAAAGGCTGTTGTGCCATTGCCAGGAACCAAACGGTCTGGGAGAAGCAGGTTGAAGGCCCAGATGTTGGCGGTTCCCCGACGCATTGATTTGTGGAGAGAGTGGATGGGATCTTTGAGACAGAACTGCCTTTCAAACAAACAAGCAAAAACCAAGCAGGGTTTCTCGGTCACCCCCACCCAAAGGGCAGAACTGGGGCGTATAGCTGGGTCACCAGGGTACTAGGTGGGACAGACAAGCTCCCTAGAGAGGGCCCCCCAGTGTCCATAGTCACAGCAGGGGGAGGAGGCAGGTGTTTATGGCCAGTTCCGTCCTAATTGGCCCATGCCTGAGCCCTGCCCTGTTGTTAAAACTATTTTATTATAGGAAATTTTAAATGTGTACAAACATAGAACAATGTAATGCATCCCAAGTGCCCATCACTCAGCTTCACCAGTTACCAATTCAAGGCCAATCTTGTGTCATCCCTGCCCACCCTTCACTGCTCCCTCTTTCTCATAGCCCTACTGGCTTGTAACTATTCTGTCTGCCACCCTTAGTGGAGGTGCCTGGCTGGGTACAGCAGAGCAGGGCAAGGGGGAGGGCGTCTAACAGAGCAAGGACTGTCCTCCCTAGGAGCTAGGACAGGTAGGAGGAGAAGATGATGGTCCCAGGTGACAAGCAGCTTCCCCAAGGAGGACTGTGATCCGAGGGGGCACTCCCCTCTCCCCTCCCCTGTAGACATACCTGCCTTAAGTTATCCAAAGGGGCTGTGGGGGGAGAGTCTATTCCCCCTCCCCCAGAGGTCCTGAGAGCTAACCCCGCTGTGACAGTTGGGCAGGCCCATTTCCAAGGACCTGACAAGCATTTCCCTGCCTACGGGTTCTTCGCTGGGAGGAGCATGAGGCCGGGCCCACGTGAACGCGTCCTTCAGGGCCACACACCAAAGTGGGGCTCCTGCCCACATTGTTGGAGGGAAGCTCTGCTCCCCTTCTCCCAGAGCACACTGAGAAGCTGGTCCAGGCAGGATCACATGGTCCCAGAGGCCCTTCAGAAGTTACCTGGTGACTTGTGGGCAGGAAGAAAAGGGCAGCCCCCATCTAGGCGAGGGGTCCCTCCCCGGTGTCCCCGCAGCACTGCCACAGCTCCCTGGGTCGCTGCACACATGGTGGGCGCTGTACTGAATTTGTCCCCATGTCTCTCCTGGCTGCGCCCTGTGCCTCTGCCTCCTTGTCTCTGTGTCCGCGGCCACTTGCAGGGAGTCGGGCCCAGGAGCATTAGAATGCATTTGGTGCTGAAGGGAGCACGCTGGAGTGGCTGAGAGCACAGAGTACCTGGACCTGAATCCTACCTCTGGTGCCAACTCCCTGTGCGACCCCGAGCAAGTTCCTTAGCATCCTTAGCATCTCGGAGTCGTCCTCTGCAAAAGGAGACGATGGCAGTGCCTGTCTCATGAGGTTGTTAGGACAATTGAAGGAACGGTGCCTGTCGCACACTTGGCATGGTATCTGTCATGGGATCTGCTCCAAGCTTTTATCTGTTCATCTCCTTCTACTCATTCATTCCAGAAGAGTTTTATTGAGTAACTAGGATGTGCTAAACCCTGTCCTGGGCCCCAGAGCTACAGCACAGAGCATGACAGACAAGGTCCCTGCACCTCAGAAGTTTACATTCTAGCAGGGGAAACAGAAAATAAGCAAGTAAACAAAGAAATAAGTAAAACAAGGACAGACTGTGGTGAGTGTGCTGTGGGGGAAATAAAGAGCAGAGCACACTCGCCTTAGAAAGGGAGGCCAGTGAGGACAGCCAAGCCTGAGGCGTGAGAAGGAGCCGGCCATGTGCAGGTGGGGCACAGCCCCGGGGGCCCAGGGAAGAGCTAGTGCAGAGGGGCCTTGGTGCAAGGAGAGACTGAACAAGTGGGGCGGACGGGGTGAGAGCTTGCAGTGGGCAGCGGGGCCGGGTGGTGTTGGCCTCCCAGGCCGTGCAAATGACCTTGGTTTTATTCGAAGGGCAGTGTGTGTGTGTATGGAGGGGTGGGCAGTGAGAGAGAGCAGAATTGTCTGCATCTGGGAGGAAACATGTGCCAGAGGAGAAAGAAAACTGTGAGAGAGAGTGTCAGAGAGAATGTGGGGTGAGGAGGATGGGCGTGTGACTGGCAGGAGGAGGCCTGTGTGGGGTCCACAGGCCTCGCTCATCCTTCCTTCAGCGACAAGGACTCTGGAAAGCCCTGCAGTTTGGGGTGAGGGACTGCCGTTTATTATTTTGTGAACCCTGCTTCACATTATGGCAGCGGCCTCTAAGCTCTGAGAGCCTGAGCCATAGAGATTCAGTTCCTCGCTAGACAACAGGAATATGGCGATAAGTGAGACTCGCGCAGGGCCCCTCCCACAGCATCGCGCTCCGGGTGGGCTGGGGGGTGTGCCAGTCCTGCTCCTGTCTGTCTGCTGGTTCCTGTGCCTCTCCCTGGCCGTGTCCTTAGCTGGGGTGCATGGCCAGTTACCTCACCAACAGCATGCCCACCCTGGAACGCTTCCCCATCAGCTTCAAGACCTACTTCTCAGGGAACTACTTCCGCCACATCGTGCTGGGGGTGAACTTCGGGGGCCGCTACGGCGCCCTGGGCATGAGCCGGCGCGAGGACCTGATGTACAAGCCGCCGGCCTTCCGCACGCTCAGCGAGCTCGTGCTGGACTACGAGGCCGCCTATGGCCGCTGCTGGCACGTGCTGAAGAAGGTCAAGCTGGGCCAGTGTGTGTCCCACGACCCGCACAGCGTGGAGCAGATCGAGTGGAAGCACTCAGTCCTGGACGTAGAGAGGCTGGGCCGCGAGGACTTTCGCAAGGAGCTGGAGCGGCACGCCCGCGACATGCGGCTCAAGGTCAGTGTGGGCCCCGGCGCCACCCACGCGCATGCAGGCCCTGGGCCAGGCTGTGGAAATGGAGAGGCTGCTGCTTTCTGGTGCTCCCGTTCTCCAGGGTGTGCTGCCCCCAGCCCCGCAGAGGTGATGTGAGGAGCAAGGGAGGTGACCCGTGTCAAGTTTACACGGTGTCGGGCTTTACTCAGTGGTCCTTACTGTCGGGAGGGTCTCCTCACGTGGGCAGCCAGGGCAGGCTCCGGAAGGAGGCAGCAGGTGAGCTGGGTTTGGGTGGACGGCAGGTCTTGGGCATGTGGAGAAGGGCAGAGGTGCGACAGTGCCCGGGTGGAGGGGACTGAGAGTGAAGACTGGTTGGTGGGAGAGGATGGCCTGCCTTGAGGGAGTGCTGGGTGGTATGGTGAGTAGCTTCCACCACCTGACTCTTGACACCCCCCAACACTCAACATCCAGTGAAGGGCTAGGAGGAGGTCAGAAATGGAGGAAAGTCAGACCATGGGCATAGGATGGGGGTGGTTGTCCCCTCTCCCTCCTTCCCAGCCACGATGCCCAGGTCAGGAGGGGCTGTTGTACCTGGAGCAAGAGGGCTGAGCTGCTGTAGAGTTTGCCCCTGAGCCAAACAGTGGGCAGAATCTTGGTCTCTCCCTGGGCCCCTGGACTGGGGGGGGGCCTACTGGGCCCCTCCTGGGAGTTGAGCCCCTCCCCATCACTCACTCACTGCTCACTCTGCGCTCCCAGCAGCCTGGTGCTGCAACCGCGACCATGGTACTGTCACGTCCATTGCTGCTCCCCACGGCCCTGGAGGCCGGCGGGCAGTAGGTGGGAGCTCCGTTTTCAGGGTGGGAAACTGAGGTGCAGGGAGCCCAGAGGCTTCCTCACAGGCGGTGAGGAGATTGGACTGGAGATCAGTTTCCGGATGGGGAACCCAGGCATGTTACAGGTGCCTGTGGTGCCCCAGCACGGGGTCAGAGCTAGGGCTCTCCAACCCCGCCAGCTCCCAGGCCACAACCTTGTGGGGTGACAGCACTTTCCCCCCAGGCATAAACCAGCTGCAGGCGACCTTGTCGCTTTCTGGGGCTGGTCCTCCCCTGCGTCGCTCTGGCTGCCCAGCACGCTGGTCCTGCTGTTCAAGGCTTAGTGTATCTTCAAGGGAGCTGGTTGGGTCGAGAGTTGGAGCCAATAGTTACCTCGTCCTTAGTGCTGTGATTCCCAATCTATTCGGTGCTAAGGACTCCCCATGTTGTTTGTTCTCTCCAGCACCCCCATGGTGTACCCCGTGTTTTGAAAACGCAGGTCAAGCTGGCAGTGCCGTATAAGGATGATTCATTTGCTCTTCTCGCTTGTACTTAATCAGACACGCAGCCACCAGTCTGAGCTTCTGATTGGCCCGAGATCACCAGTGTCACCCTTGGGGCTGGTAGGAGGATCCCAGCCCAAAGCTCAGACACGGCTGCTTCCCCAGCTGGCACATCTACCTGGCATGGGGAAATGGCCCTTTCCTTGAAGGCGTCATACAGTCGCATGAGAGCACGGTGCCTTGCCCACGGCCACGCTGTTTCAGGGGCCTGGGGAGATTGGGCAGCCCCACTGAGGAGCCGCTGCCCTGGCTGCTTAGGGCCTGGGAGACAGGTTTGGGAAGACCCAGAGACAGGATACAGTGTTGCTCCCTTGAGGCTTCCTGGGTCTTGCTCAGGGTGGCTGCCAGGCTTGTGGCTCCGGCAGGGTGGGACGGGCTCTGGGGCCACCCTGAGTGAGTCTTTGTTTCTTCCTTCCCACCAAGATTGGCAAAGGGACCGGCCCTCCCTCCCCAACCAAGGACCGGAAGAAGGACGTGTCCTCCCCCCAGCGGGGCCAGTCCAGCCCCCACCGCAGGAACAGCCGCAGCGAAAGGCGGTAAGGGACGGGCCGTGCCTCGGGGACCCAGAAAAGGCTTTTCCTTTCCTCTGATCTCCTGGGTCCCCCATTGTTCTCTGTCGCACCCTTCCCTTTCTCCCCCTATCGGAGGGAGGTGATTTGGGATGGGGGGTTTGGTGTGGTGACACCTCTCGCCCCAGCAGCAATGCAGTCCCATTTCCCCAGAGAAGATTCTCCCTGGGCCACCGGTTCCCCTGGGGCCAGAGCAAGAGGGCCATGCAGCAGTCCGAGGCAGCTTCTGTGGCAGGGAGGGGAGAGGGGTGGGCCCTGCCAGTGAGTGAGTTCTCCCAGGAGTATCGCTGGGAAAGGTTTAACATCAGGTAGCGGCTGGTGGATGGCTTTGAACGTAACTTTTCCTGTTACAAGTCTGTGGGTTTTGCTTAAATCTAGATAGCCAGAGCAGCCCCTTAAAATTGCCAGGCCACCTCCTCTGATTTGTCTCCCGCGTGTCCAACTGGCTCTTTCTTTGAATATCGCCGTCATTCATGGGGTACCCCTCTGGAATGGTTAAGGGGCACCGGGCATGCCTCCCATACCCGGCATCATTGACGCTGATCCGGAGGCTTTTGTGGAGAACAGGTTCCCCTTGGAGAGATTTACAGGTTAAGCTGTTGCAGCCGACTGTGGCCAGGTTCGCTGACCTCCAGGGAGGGGCAGGACCCTGTAAGACAGTGCAGGGGCCACACTCAGGACAGTACAGGCAGGTCGGGGGTTCCAGCAGACATGCTTCCACGTGGACTTTATGGCTGCATTTGGGGCACCTTGGAGAATGGTGGGGAGAAGCCACCAGGGGCAGCCGCCGCTTGCTCTCTCCTCCCTGCCTCCCTGACGGATGACTCACGCCTTCCCCATCCTCTGCTCTCTCCTCCCTGCAGGCCTTCGGGTGACAAGAAGCCTTCCGAGCCCAAAGCCATGCCAGACCTCAACGGGTACCAGATCCGAGTGTGAGGCGGGTGGCAGTGCCCCGGCCTCGCGCACCTCTGCGGGCCAGGATCCACCTGCCAGAACCAGCCTCGCTCACTCGTGGGGAGGGGGGCAGGTGATGGGCGGGGCAAGGGGCAGCAGGAAGAGCGTGTCCGAGCTCAGCCACCCAGGCTGCTGCCCCTGCCGCTGGGCCAGGCCCCCTAACTTTGGGCCGAGAGGCAGTTAGTGTTGTATTTGGAGGTTTTAACTCAACAACTGAAGTTTAAGGTATTTGGGAAAAACTTAAAATGAATGGATCTGCCAGTGGCTGGAAGGCTAATGCTTAGGAGATCTAAGTGCCCCTGCCCCTGGCGTCCCTCTGGGATTTGGCTCCATCCTATCTACGGGAAACCTCCCGGCCCCACTGGTCCTGTGGCGAGACGGGGGTGCGCGGGGGGAGGGACGGAAGTGTTTTTTCAGTTATGCCTGCCCTGGCAGGATCTTGACCCAGGGAAAGGGAACCAGGGTAGGAATCACACTGGGAAAGGTCGCTGTGGCCCATATCTAGAGCTTGGCACAGGCCACACCTACCCCAAGAGTGGGAGCCCCTGGCCCTGGAGAGCCCCATGGACGGTGTATGGGGGCCGACACTGCCTACTGGCACAGCCCCGTGCTGGGGTGGGTTGTGGGCGAGCCCAGGAGCGAACCACAGGGGACGAGTTCCCGGGCCCCTGCTTGTCTCCTTGCTCAGCCCAGCTCTGCCTGTTGCTGAAGCCGGGGGCTCCCTGCAGAGGGGCTGAGCTTTGCTGAGGGCCCAGAGTTGCGCTGGGCTCAGAATGACTGTAGGGACTGAGCAGACCTGGGGGGTTCAGGAACCATGGCTGCGGATGGGGTGGGACACTCAGGCCTGGGTCTGGCCCCCGGCAGCCCCCGGGGTGGACACTGCTGCTCCCCTCTTTCTCTTACCTCAGCACTGGCTGGGGAAATGAAGACCAGACCAGGATGCTTGTGCCCCGGGCCCACCTGCTCTCATCTGGCGGCCTGTCTAGGTTTGGGGGTCCTCGGGATGATCAGGCCTGTTGCATGTGGCTCGTCAGGGGAAAACCTAAACAGCTGGAGTCTGCACAGCCTGCACGTCAGGCATGAGATAGCTGGTAGGCAAGTGAGAATTGGTAGAGAAAGGTTGGCTGGGGGAACGTTCTGGTGGCTCAAGCGACAAGGAGGTGTGTAGAGCAAGGGTGCAGTGTGGCCATGGAGGAGGGGCAGAGCCAGAGAGCTGGGGGGTGTAAGTGAGAAAAGGATGTGGGGGAGAGTTTAGAATCAGGCTGCCTTGGGGATTAGTGAGTTCCCTATTACTGGAAGTATTCAAGCAAAGACTAGATGGCTCCTTGTCAGAGGTCTGTAGAGGGGACTGAGGTTATGGAAGGGTAGCTGGATGAGATGACTGTTAGGTTTCTTTTTACTGAGAGGCAGGGGCAGCTGGCTGTAAGGCTGCAGGGTCCTGGGGCCTGGAAGAGGGAAGATCAGAACTAGAGTTGTCAACTTAAATGCCTACAGGGCCAGGTGATTAAAAGGAGAGCTGCAGGGCTGGGTGGGGACTGTGGCCAACTAAGGAGGGCATACCCCATAAAGTGGCTGCTGCTGCTCAGCTTTCTCAGAGCGCAGGCCCTGCCTTGCCAGACTGTCTGATATTTTTCAGAGGCCAGAACTCCGAATTTTTATGTGAAATATCTGATTTTGAAATGTTGGCAGTTGGTTCAGAAAATTTTAAAACCCAACGTGAAAGAGAATGCCAATTTGTAATCTCTGAAGGAGAGCGAGCTTGTGCTGGGGAGAAGTCCACAGAGATACTTAGAGGTGGCTGTGAAAGTTCTAGGCCTCCTGGAGCAGCCTGGGCCGGAGCAGCTTCCTCGTCACCGAGGCCCCTCCCAGAGTGGGCAGCTGCCCGTGTTCATCCTGCTCACTCTCCCTGCAGACCAGAGACAGATCAGAGACCCCCTGCAGCTGCTGTGTCAGCAGAGGGAGGGGAGCAGAATATAGAGAGTGCGGGCCTCAGCCTGGCAGGGCGATGGATGGTGCCTGAGAATCAGAGAAGGAGGGAGGGAGGGACAGGATGCCTGTGCTGATGTGAGTGCCTGTCAGGGAAGGCACCAGGGGCTGGCAGCTCTTCCAACCAGCAGCTCTTGGCCTAGAGCCAGGCCCAGGAGCAAGGCCAGCTGGTCAGTCCCTTGCCTCGCCAACTTCCTAATGGGGTCAGTGGGCCCTGGGGAGGTGCCCGACCTTCCCCAGTGCCACACCCCTGCCAGACCAATCTGAGGGGCATTGTGACCCCTGACTCACCATCCCATCCCATCCCAGCTTTCGGGGAGCACAGATGGTGGTCCCTGTCTTTCCACATTCGCCTGAGGCAGAGATGGCTCACTTTGGGAGGCATGAGGCTGAAAACGAGGCCTTTTCTGGGTCTGAAAGTGGGTGCTCCCTGTGGGCTGTTCATAGGCAGGGGAGTGGCCCCAGATGCCCCTGCGCACGACAGTGCTTGAGGTGAAGAGGTGTGTGAGGGAGCTGGGGTCAGGGAGCTGGGGAAGCTGCTCCTGTGGGGGAGCCCAGAAGCCTCTGACCCACAGGCTCCCTCCCGGAGTCTTGGGGAGGAGGAAGCCGAATGAAGCCCCGTCCCCTACTGTGTCTGCCAGCGAGGGAGCTGATGACCCCACACGCATAAGCCCCTAGCACTCCCCTTCCTAGCGGAGACCTCGGCCTGTGGGGACCACCACAGGAGATAGTGGTGCTTTTTAGTTTATTTTTAACTGTTTCTCATATGTAGCAACCTCTCCTCCCCACGCGGGCGGGCGTGTTTACACGGGCTCTGCTCCCTGGGGCTGCCTGGCTGCAGAGTTTCCGGGGACACAGAGGCAGGGACTTTGGGGCCTTAGTCACCATCACCTCATCTCACTTCCCGTGAGGGACAGGGGCTCGCTCCCCCACCCCCTACCCGGCTCAGGACTGCCTTCTAGCACTCAGCCAGGCCCCTCTGCTCGTGGGGTGGGGGCTGCCGGCTGAGGAGGGGCCAAGGTGAGGTCAGAGGAAGCGGCTTGAGGGTGGGTCGAATGGGGGTGATCACGTGGTCTCCCCAAAGCCTGGCTCCTGTGCTGAGGGCTGGGTCAGAACACTGGGAAGCTGGGTTAGAGAGCCTTCCCACCCACCTGACTGCCGGTCCTCTCCCTCCCATGGCCTCAGCACATTGTCACGTCCCCTCACCCATCACGCCAGCCACCCCATCCTTCCTGGGCGTGGCCAAGGGGGGATAGCAGCA
Source organism: Equus quagga (assembly GCF_021613505.1). Taxonomy (NCBI): domain Eukaryota; kingdom Metazoa; phylum Chordata; class Mammalia; order Perissodactyla; family Equidae; genus Equus; species Equus quagga. The sequence continues at coordinate 20,744,241 of NC_060286.1, forward strand.
GCCCCCGGCCCAAGGGCGCGATGATGAAGCCTAGGGCTCTGAGCAGAAGAAAGAGCCTGAGGTTGGCCTTATCTGGTTTCCAGCCCTCTTTGTCATCTCATGCCCCACCCCTTCCAGCTTCGACTTGACTTCCTGGCTCTGGGACAGTCTGATTCTGGCCAGTAGTGTGCCCAGAGGCCTGTGTGCCCCTGTGCGCCTGGTTCTCTGCTGGGATGTTTTCTGGTTTAGCTGTGTTGCATCCCCAGGCCCACCCTCTGGCTTCAGAATGCAGGGCCGTGCGAGCTGGGCCTGCATATTGACTGTGTTCTTTGTGCAAGAGCTCGACTGTGTTGAAATCCCCACGTCCCTGTTCCCACTGAGAACCGGGTGTGCAGGGCAGGGAGAGGAGTGTGCGTTGGGAGGCAGGAGGTCTGTTCCAGGCCAGGCAGCACTGCCCAGTGCTAGCTGCCAGTCCGTCAGGATTGACTCCTTGCCCTGTCTTGGTGCTCCGGAGTCCGAGTTTCCCTTCTTAAAGCCTGATGAGAGATGCAGCCAGTGTGTTTGTCCCGGAGACCTGGTGATGGCGCCGCCCCCTCCCTTAACTTTGTGTTGGGCTGCGTGTGGTCCTAGGCTTTGTTCTTCTCATATCAGTATTGCCCTCCCCTTTCACCTTTACACTTCGTCTCATTCCTGTTCTCACTTTCCCCTGAAATGAATAAAGTACCCCCAGCTCCGCTGTGTGCGCTGGGCGGAAACCACTGCATACGTGTAAGCCTCGTCTCCTTTCTTCTGGAAGCTGGGGCTGGAGCCCGGCCCACTGGTAGCTCTAGAAAGAACGTGACCAGAGGTGAGGGGAGCCCCAAACCAGCCAACAGAAAACCTCGCAGCCCCCGCAGTCGCAATGAAGCTTCTGGGGCCCCAGACTGTCACCCTCAGCCTGCCGAAGCCGCTGAGCTCTTGTTAATCCTGATCTGGAGATCCTTCCTGCTGGCTGTAAATGAACCCCTTCTCCCTCACACAGCCAGCTTGGCCGGAGGCCGGAGTCTGCTCCCAGGATGCATTCCAGAGCCCTGCTCTTCCTGTCCTAGTCCCCAGCAGTCCTTCGGGAACAGAGGAGGAAGGGTGAGTATTCTCTTGGGAGATGAGGTTGTTTCAGGAAACCATAGCAACGAGGATCTGAAATCTCATCTCAGTGGCCAGTGCGGGATCTATGGTGCTTAAAGCTACAGCTTTGGAAAACACCTCTGGTTCCCGTCACCCCTCCCTCTGCATCATCCCTCCGGCTCTGGACGTCTTCCCGTGCTTTAAGATGAGGCCAAACAGTTGCATCCAGACTTGCACAGAGATATCTTTCAGGCTCCACAGCACTTTTCACTTTTGTCCCCTCCTCCCCATTTCTCTGCTCTCCTTTCATTCAGCTTAAAACTTCTAAGGGAGATAGGATATTTCCTACTTCTCATCATGGCCATAAAGTCCTGACCAGAAGTGTCATTTAGCACAAGACCCCTCATTTTCAGTAGCGTGGTGGTGAGACAGGGTTACTGGGGAGAGGAGAGGCGTCCTTTGGAATCCAGATCTTGTGCTGTCCCCCATCAAAGAGAGAGAGTTTTATTACTTACGAGCTCATTTAAATCCAGTTTAAATAATACCAGAAAAGGGTCTTGCACTAAAGGTAACCAGAATTGGTGAATATCTTGGATTGTACGCCCTTACACAGAGGCACTGTTATAATTCACACGTTCAAGTCCAGCTAAAATACCAAGTAAAGGGCCTCTTGGTGGCCTTCAGTGAGGTGGGCTGGTACACGGTGGCCCTGGACTGCTCTCGTGCAAACGAGGGCGGGGTAAGTGCTGGGCGAGAGTCTGCCATGAGTCAGGCAGGCTCATCATAGACACTGCTTGGCCAGTTTCTTAGAACTGACACAGAGGTAAGTGTCATTGTGGACTCCTGGGAGGATCAGAGCCCAAGTTACTGGGGGCGGCTTAGTTCATTTTCTACCTCTCCATTTCTTTCAGGCTAACGGCATGTGCCTGCCTGCTTTAGGCGTGTGACTGATTTGGGTGGGACCTTTGGATGGAGGCGGCACTTTTCAGAGGCCTGAACGTGCAGAGGTTGAAGCTCTGCCACCACCATCTGCCAGGATCTGACATCTTGACCGCTACCGTGGAGGGCAGTGGTGACAAGAAGCGGTGGTCACATCAAAGGCAGAGCTGCCTGGCCTAGATGCGGGCTGCTGAGGGTTTGCCAGGGGGCGAGGGGACCAGCTGCTGAGGCCCGGCAGGTGGCGGAGATGGGCCACCTTAGGTCAGCTGGAGAGGCAGCTCTGGAGGCCAGCCCACATGGGAGCGTGCACACGCTCCAACCCCCAGGCAGAAAGGACTTGCTTGGGGGAAAAACAAAACCTCCAAGAATTTAAGTGGAGAGACTCCATTCTCTTCTGCAGCTGTGAGGCGTCGGGCCTTAGGGGCGCCGGAGCTGACGGGATGGGCAGAAGGCAGAGTTCCCTTTAAAAAGTGAAATTCACATTCTCCTAAGGAAAGGGAGATCTGCACCCCACCTGGTTGGCCCTTGCCTGGAACGGCTGTTTTGCCCATTTGCTCAGCAGGGGAGGGAAACGGAGAGGAGCGGTGCACCTGCACCAGGAGGAGTCTGGAAGCGGAGGGCCGCAGGTCAGCTCGCTGGCCTAGAGGAAACTAGAGGTGGGCCACTCCTACTCCGGGAGCAGAGGAGTGACACTTTGCATTACGTAACCAATCAAAAGCAACCCTCTCATTAGTAGCTACTCCAGGGCAAGAACTGGAGAGAAAGAGTTTAAACACAGAAGCGGGCAGCACCCAGCTCTCGCTTCCCTTCTTGGTCGCCAGCTGAAAGCTGCGTCCACACTCCCTTTCCCAGGCCCACCCCGCGTGTGTCCGCCTTACAAGACATTCTGTCTCTCCTGCTCTTGGAAAGGAGCTTGAGGTTGAGGAAATAAAGCAAAGGAGATTCTCAACTCACCTAGCTGGGATTTCTGTTCCGAGACGTGAAGGTAATGTGTGATCGCCTGCACTGCCACCTCATAGTGCTACTGGCTACTGATAATGGAAGCACCGTGCAAACTGCTAATCAAAGTGCTGTGCACGTGTTGTGTGACTCAGGCAATTAGGGGGAAACCCTCCAGGCCAGGACGGAGGGCCCTGGAAATACACCTCAAAGCTCGGGAGCTATGAAGTACCAGCCATGGGCCAGCCGTCCAGCGTCGCCAGGAGAACTACCCCCTCCCCTCCCACCGACAGTACTCTGGGATTCTCCGCATCCCTTGCTTGCCAAAGCCCAAACAACGCAATTTCAGGTCTGAAAATTCCTCGCCAGTGGAAAGGATTATTACTTTAATTTCCATTTCACCGAGATATCTGAACTGAGACAGGGAGCGGTTAACCTACCCAGTCACCAAGTGACCCGGCCAAGATGACAAGTGGCGTTTCTAATCCCTGCCTAGGTTTTTTTCCTGCTGAATCCCAACCCAGGTGGTTCAACAGAAGCTCCCAGATAGCTTTAAATAATTCAGATTCTCAGACTGGTTCAGAGGTGTGGGGTCTGGGATTCTGTTCAGATAAGGCAGAAAGCCACGCCTGGTTTCGGGGCTTCCCATGGGCATTTGGGCTTGGTGGATTTGCTGCATAAGGAGGCTGGAGGAAGACAAAAGTACCAGCAGAGTGAGGCCCAGGAAAGAAGAGAAACCATTCCAGCAACAGATGGCCCACAGCTCAGCCCTGGCTCCAGAATGCAAAAGAGATGATCAGAAATAGATAAAGCTCGGCAAGAGGCATCTGCCACCAGCATCACACCTCCTGCAGCTGCCAAGCTTTGACCAGGAGAACACTTCTGGTCCACTGCGGCCTGACCCTCCTGAAATGCAGTGTGGAGTGGGGGAGGTCCGGGCAGCAGACGGAGTAAGAACGAAAGCAGCAAAAGAGCTCTTTTCTAGCCTTGCAAGGATGGAGAAGAGAGCTGCACCCCACAGAAGTCAGGGCAGGGGTTCGCTCAGGCCCCGTTCCTCCCAGGCCTCAGAGCAGTTATCAGAGGGAGACTGTAACGCCTCTCTCTGGTCCAGCTTTAGGACGGGAGACCCCACCGCAGGATCAGTCTCTTCCTCTCTGCCCACCACATTCTGCAGGCCTTCTCTCGCCCGTGCCTTTCTGGGTCCTAATAAAATGACCAACAGTAGGGGGAAAAGGTAAACCTTTATTTGGAAAAGAGTTTAAATGACCATTTAAAACCCCCATTTGATTTGCAAAACATAAACAAATAAAACAAGGAAAAGATCATCTATCAACCTCCTGGCCTCTGCCACCTTTAGCCATTTTTAAACTGCATTTCCTGGCAGAAGACAACGGTGGTGGGCCATAGTCCTAGGAATCAACAGGGCAGTGTCTCAGACCATCTCACGAGGTGCCCAGGGGGAGACAGACAGTGAACAGGGGGTGTGGACAGACAGGCCTGGGCACAGACAGCACATGCCCAGTACCCAGGCAACAATGTTTAAAAATACACACACCTAGATAAAGTCCCCAGAACCTAGGCATGGAAAGCTCGTAACCATGAAAGCGGCAGCAGTGTTCAAGCTGGGTCTTTGGCTTTCATAAAAGGGAGAGGACATTAACCTCTGCCAACCGTCCCTAACTCCAGCCTCTCAGCTATTCGTTTAGTCCCATTCTGGAGGCTGAGCGGGGCAACACTAAGCCACACCTGCAGGGCCGGCGGCTACTCTGAGTTACAGGAGACGTGAAGAGGAGCCAGCCCAGGGACACTCCAGGCCACACCCCAGCAATGGAAGATTAAGGCATGCAGGTGACGTGTGGGCACAGGAGCGCCTGGAATGGGCCAGGGCACCCGTGCACTAGGAGAGGGAAAGCAGAGGCAAGGGGCCGCCGAGGCCTTGCTGACCAGAGCAAACCCTCAGGAGCTGCCACCGGGAGCTCTTGTGCCAGCTTTGCCCACGGCCACCTTGCTGCTGAGAAGGTTTAGCTTGAGCTAAGTACCTGACTTTTCTAGGGAGAAAATGGACGGGAATGGGGGAGGCAGCAAAAAGTAAAATGAGGGAGGAGGGACAGAAAGCTGCTTGTCGGTGTGCAGAGGAAAGAGAACGAGGCCCTGAGCCTGGCGTCCCAGCTGAGGCAGCTACGGAGCCTGCGGCTCTCCCTCGCGGGCCCACCCTCGCCCCCGTTCTGCAGGCCGCGGAGTCCAGTGAGACAAGAGCTTCCTGAGCGCTTTCTCCTCATCCTTAAAGGGTTTTAAACCTCAAACCACTCTCCCAGCCCACTGACCCCACACTCTGCCTCCCACGGGGCAGCCTGGGGAAAGGGACGAGCCCTAGGGAAGCATGCCAGGCCTGTGGGGAGCTCTGGGTTGGAGGCTCAGAGGCCGCTGGGGCAGGGAGAGCCCCCCCGAATCTGCCACCCCAGGCGTGGGGCCCGTTCGTTCCCAGAGCCCCGATGATGAGTATGCCCTAGCTGGCACGATGAAAGCCTAATGAAACAGAAAGATAAGGCAATGAGGGCCCACGGCCCTGCCGCCGCCCGGCAGCACAGCTCCTGACCCACCCCTCGGCAAGTGGCAAGCACGGCAAGTGGACTGGTCAGAGGCAGGGATGGCCGCAAAGAGCAGTGCCACCCCGAGAGGATGCACGCACCCTACACACATTTCACATGGGTGTGCCTGGCAAGGGTGCTGGGCCCAGAGGTCTTGAAAGCAGGGAGAAGGTCGGATCAGAAGGTACCACTAAGAAACGGCCTGAAAGCAAGTAACCAAGAGATCAGTAGCTCCCACAACCCTGGTAATTAAGAATCGATGGGGAGCGCTGGATACATGGAAGGAAGGAGGACCCCCCCTTCCGCCTCTCCCAGGGCCACCACATATGCGGCACAGGATTAGGAAGAGGTTGGGGCGGGACAGGGACCACAGGCAGAGAATGTGGACGGGCCTGGAGAAAATCTAACCATGGGAGAAAGGGAACAAGGAGGGAGAAGGGAGGGGACGAAAGTTTCTTGGATCTAAGTTTCCAGAAGCATGGGATATTTCTGCAGTCTCCGATCCACTGAGCTCTTCTGGAAGAGAAGCTCTCTTCCCCTGGGAGCCCGTCATGGGGCGGTGACTTCCATCCCAAAGCTGGCCAGCAGGCAGAGGTGGTCTGAAGAGCAGAAGGGGTTGGGTAAGCCGTTGGCAGCCCAGAGGATCTCTTCAGAGAGGAGGGAGAGACGGCCCAGGAGCTTGAGCGTGCCATCTTGATACAGCCTGCGATCTGGGTACAAAGCAGAAGCCAGTGGGTAAAGTGGCCACAGCCGTGCTGCAGGGCCGGGTGCGGCCTGTGGGAGCCACCCTCGTGGGGGCTGCATCCCCTTCGCCTCTCCTGCTGCCCCCGGCTGAGGCCTCACTTTCTCAGATACTCGCGATATATCCCAGAATGAAGCAGGGCTGGGTCAGGGGACTGAGGCAAACTGGAGAATGTATGCCAGGCCCAGCATTACAAGATCGCCTGATTTTCCAAGAGAAGCTGGAAATCCAGATTTTCTAAATAAAATCTGATTTTTGAACATAGGCAATCAATTTAAACATTTTAAAAGACATGCCTTAAACAAAATTGGCATGGGACTAGAAGATTGCTACACTGTGACTATTGGTATGGGGTAAGGAGGCAGGAAATAGGGTCTCTAATCCAACCAAGTCTCTAACTGGCTGCTGCTGAGCAAATGCAATCACCTCCTGGTGCTCTATCCTCCCCTCTCGAATAGGGGTGGAGAGTGCTTGCTCTGCCCACCTCTCTCTAAGGCCACAAGGATAAACAAGAAGGCAGGCAAGGGGCCTAAGGGGAGTATGACGAGGATGACCAGTGCCAGGGAAGCATGAAATCCGCTGCTTTCTGCTCAGGTCCCAGCAGCCCAAGCCATGTGACCAAATGCCTAACCTACTATCAGCCATTCCCAGGGACTCTTGAGGTGGCTTCTAGGAACTCAGGACCCACCCAGCTTACCAGTTCTGTTCTCATCCTCGGAGGACTCAGCTGAGAAGAAGATGTAATCCACTGTTGTTCCAAGACCCAAGGGCATTGTGGTGACCTCTGGGCGGCCATGCTGGGGCAGGAAATGAGTATATACTGAGGTCAGGTGGAGGCAGTGCTGGATAGTGCCTACAGTCCTACAAGGATGGAGGAGAACATGATGTCAGTCAACAAACATGATTGAACTTTTCCCAAAGTCACTTTCTCTGTGGGTTTTATAAAGCTTTTTAAGGGATGATCCCAAATAAGTCAATCTCAGAAAATTCTTTCCCATGCTAATAAGGGGCTGGCAATCTCAGCTAAAATTAGCCTGGAAACAGACACACGTAAACTCAGTCCCCTGACAGTCCCCATTCTCCTCTTGCTACGTGGAGAAATACGCCTAAGCTTCCCTGTCTGTGGGTCAGCCAGCTCTTCTGTGAGGCCTCACTCCCTGAGGAAAAGTGCATGGGATTTTCATCTGCAAGAAGCTGGGTGATTCACCCCTGGCCTCTGCACACCTGTGTGGGCCTCCATATGCTTAGCAAGTATTAGGGGAAGAGAGCTCAGCAGGAAGTGCTCCCCCAAATCAGCCTCAGGAAAGCCCAGGGGAATGTCTCCTGCACCCAGACAGGGGCTGGAATGCAAGCTGTGGGGAACGGGGAAGATCACCTGGGGACGGCAGGCTCAGGCTCACGCGCGTCTTCCTCGAGGACGGCCTCGGCCCAGCCAGCAGGTCGCTCTGTAGAAGACCGGAGAGAAAAGGTTTTATCTTTTAGACCATGACACAGGGTCAGAACCTGGCACCTTGAAACCCCTCTCAGATCCTGGCCTGGATTGCTGCAGAAGGGGCAAGGGAAAGAGAGAAGGGAAGGGGAGGAAGAAACAAGGGACCAAAGTCAAGAACCTCAGGAAGGCAGAGGCCTCCAAAAGCAACATTTCTTCCTTGGCTCAGCACCTTTTTTTAATGTAAATTTATTCTTTAGATTAGGTAATATAGTCACATGATACCAATGTCAAAATGTAGAGCAAAATATTAGTGAAAAGACTCCCTCCCACTCCAGGGCCACTGCCACTCGATCCCCCTCTCCAGAGGCAGTCAGTGGACCAAATTCCTGGTGTAGCTTCGAGATTTTCCATCACTCACCATCCACTGTGTGCGCGCATGTATCTATGTATGTATGGTATACACACGTATGCATACACACATACATACATGTATACATACTTACACACGCATATATATGTACACACACACACATAAAGAAAAAAGACACAGGGGCCGGCCCTGTGGCCGAGTGGCTAGAGTTGCACATGCTCTGCTTCAGCAGCTCGTGTTTGCAGGTTCAGATCCCGGGTGTGGACCTACTCCACTCATCAGCCATGCTGTGGTGGCATCCCACATACAAAATAGAGGAAGACTGGCTCTTCCATGTTAGCGCAGAGCTAATCTTCCTCCCTCAAGCAAAAAAAGAGGAGGACTGGCAGCGGATGTTAGCTCAGGGCGAATCTCCCTGCCTCCGAAAAAAGCAAAAAGACACACATTACCAGTATCAGGAAAGAAAGAAGGAATGCTATTAGAGACCCAACTGACATTAACAGGTGTTATGGACTGAATGTTTGTGTCTCCCCAAAATATGCTGAAATCCTAACCCCCAAGGTGCTGGGATTAGGAGGCGGGGCATTTGGGAGGGGATAGATCATGAGGGTGGAGTCCTGTGAACACGATTAACGCCCTTATGAAAGGATCCCAGGGCCAGCCCTGTGGTCAGTGGTTAAGATGCGGTGCTCTCACCAACAATGCCCAGGTTCATTTCCCAGTCGTGGAACCACCACCCGTCTGCGAGGTGGCATACTGTGGCGGCAGCTCACACAGAGAACTAACACTAACGAGGAGGATACACAACCACGTACCGAAGCTTTAAAAAAAGTAAAATAAATAAACGGGATCCCAGAGAGCTCTCTCGCCCTCTTTCCGCCATGTGAGGATAAACAACAAGTTGGCAGTCAGCAACCAGAAGAGGACCCCCATCAGAACCAGACTACACTGGCACCCTGATCTTGGACTACCTGCCTGCAGAACTGTGAGAAATAAATTTCTGTTGTTTATAAACCACCCAGTCTGTGGTGTTCTGTTATAACTAAGACAACAGGATAATAAGGAGCAACCAAATTGACAAATCCTTAGCTAGACTGACCAAGGAAAAAAAGAGAAAAGACTCAGATTACGAAAACCAGGAGTGAAAGAGGGGCCAGCACTACCAACCTTACAGAAATAAAAATAAAAATGCGAGTACTATAAACTGTATACCAACAAATTAGATACCTTAGACGAAATGGACGGATTCCTACAAAGACACAAATTACATAAACTGACTCAAGAAAAGACAGAAAATCTGAATAGGCCTATAACAAGTAAAGAGATTGAACCAGTAATTTAAAAACTTCCCACAAAGAAAACCCCAGGCTCAGATGGCTTCACTGGTGAATTCTGCCAAACATTTAAAGAAGATGTAATAGGGTTTCTTCACAAACAGTTCTAAAAAATAAAAGAGGGAACACTTCTCAACTCATGCTATGAGGTATTACTCTGATATTAAAACTAGACAAAAACATCATAAAAAAAGAAACTACAGACCAATATCCTCTATGAATATAGAGGCAAAAATTCCCCAACATTTGTGATATCGTGGTTTATAAGAAATATATATTTGGTCATTCAGATCACCAAAATATATTATTCATATATATTTGGTCTTTCTCCATGTTCCTGGCTCACTGCTCCCCAAACCCTTGGAATTTCTTCAGTGATGAGAGTGATAAAGGTGTCTTTTGTTATGTTAACGAGGTGACCTTTGAACAGCACCTAAGGATGGACACTGGTTGCCAGTACAGCCAACCGTGTGATTAGAGTCAGAGCTTTCCATCCGCCCCCCTCAATGACCACCGGGGAGGGGAGGGGGCTGGAGGGTGAAAGAATCGCCAGCGGCCAATGGTTTAAGCAATCACGCCTACGTAATGAGGCCTCCACAAAAAACCCAAAAGGACAGCGTTGGGAGAGCTTCCAGGTTGGTGAACGCATGGAGATGCGGGGAGAGTGGCGCACCCGGAGGGGGTGCAGAAGCTCCACACCCCTTCCCACACACCTTGCCCTGTGCATCTCTTCCATCTGGCTGTTCCTGAGAGACATTCTTTCACAGTAAAGTGGGAATCTAGACAGTAAAATGTGTCTCAGTTCTGTGAGCCGCTCTAGCAAGTTAATCAAACCCAAGGAAGGATGGCGTCACGGGAACCTCTGATTTACAGCTAATGCATCAGAGCCACAGGTAACAACCTGGGCTTGCAACTGGCATCTGACCGGGGGAGGGCAGTCTTGTGGGACTGACCCCTTAACTTGCAGAATCTGCTGCTGTCTCTGGGTAGACAGTGTCAGAACTGAGTTGAACTGTTTGTTGGTGTGGGGGAAACCCCCTCCCCCAACATTGGAAACTGAGTCTCAGAATACCAAAAGGACAATACACTAGCAAACCAAACCCAGCAAAAGATAAAAACGATTATATACTATGACCAAGTACAATGTACCCTAGGAATCTAAGGTTGGTTGAACATCTGAAAATCAATGAGTGTAATACACCATCTTAATAAAATATAGAAGGACAGAAACCACATTATCATCTGAATAGACACAGAAAAAACACTGGACAAAATCTCACACCCCTTTATGACCAAAAAAACACACTTGAAAAACTAGGAATAGAAGAACTTCCTCAACCTGATACAGGGAATCCACAAAAACCCCATGGCTACCATCATACTTAACGGTGAAAGACTGAGAGCGCTACCTCCAAGACCAGGAACAAGACAAGGATCCACGCGCTCACCACTCAACGCTGCACTGAGTTCCAGGCAGGGCAATTACAGAAGAAGAGGATGTAAAAGGCATCCAGACTGGAATGGAAGAAGTAATACGATTGCTATTTGCAAGATAACATGATCTTACATATAGAAAATCCTAAGAAATCCACTAAAAAACTATTACAACTAATAAATGAGTTCACAAGATTGCAAGATACAAGATCAATATACAAAATCACATTTCTCTACACCAGCAATGAACAATCCAAAAATGATATTAAGAAAACAATTCCCTTTACAACAACATCAAAAAGAATAAAGTAGGAATAACTTTAACAAAAGAAGTATAAGACTTACACACTCCAAACTACAGACCATGGAAAGAGATTAAAGACCTAAATAAATGGAGAGACATCCACGTTCATTGACCATAATACTGTTAAAATGACAATGTTTCCCAAATTGATCTACAGATTTGTAGATCCCTATCAAAATCTCAACTAGCTTTTTTACCGAAATTGACATGCTGATCCTAAAATTCATATAGAAATGTAAGGGACCCAAAATAGCCAAAATAATCTTGAAAAATAACATCAAAGTTACAGGATTTACACTTCTCTATTTCAAAGTTATATAAAGCTAAAATAATCCAGACAGTGTCGTACTGGCATAAGAACAGACATATAGATGAATGGAGCAGAGAGTCCAGAAACCCATACAGCATGGTCAACTGATTTTTCACAGAGGAGGGGTGAAGGGGAAATGACTGCTAATGGATGTGGGATTCCCTCTGGAGGCGGTGAAAATGTTCTAAAATTAGATGATGGTGATGGCTGCACAACTCTGAATATACTAAACGCCACTGACTTACACACTTTAAATGGGTGAATTGTATGGTATGTGAATTTCATCTCAATATACGGCTGTTTTTGAAAAAAGGAAAAGGGACTGTGACGGACAACTTCATGCAAATAAATTTGATAATTTAGATGAAATGAAATAGTCCTTTATATACATTTTCCCTGTTAATTTCTGTTTTTTCTTTTTGTTGCTATTATAAATAGGGGTTTTTTCATTACATCTTTTAACAAGTATTATTTTTATATATAAATACTACTGGTTTCTATATATTAATATTGTACCAGCTACTTCCCAGGATTATCTTAATACTTATAATAGTTGTTTGTTGATGCTCTTGGATAACCAATTATATAACAAAATTAGCAGCGAGTGATAATCTACCCCCTCCTTTCACTTTTTTTTTTTTGCAGGAAAAGATTCACCCTGAGCTAACATCTGTTGCCAATCTTCCTTTTTTCCCCTCCCCAAAGCCCCAATGCATAGCGGTATATTCTAGGTGTAAGTCCTTCTGGTTCTTCTATGTGAGCTGCTGCCACAGCATGGCCAGGGACACACAGTGGTGCAGCTCCATGCCCGGGAACCAAACCCGGACCCCTGAAGCAGAGTGCGCCACACTTTAACCACTAGGCCATCGGGGCTCTCTCTCATTTTTTTACTTTTATTTTCTTATCTATATTTCTAATTTCTATTTCTAATCCTATTGGCTGGTATCTCTGAACACTGTTGAATAATGACAGTAGTCATCCTTGCCCTGCTCTGTTGACAGGAATGCTACTGGAGTGTCTTCTTTAAGCAAGATGCTGATTTTTGAAGTGGAGCTAAATTTTTTTTTCAGACGCAAGGGAGCTCTATGGCCCTCCTCCCACTCCTTGCTCCACCGCAGCATGCTCCGGCTAACTGAGATAGGTGTATTTTAATGGTGTAAGGGATCACCTATTTTTTGTTAATTACTTTATCAAGGTCATATTGGCTTATAACACTGTATAAATTTCAGGTGTACATTATATTTCAGTTTCTGTATAGACGGCATCATGTTTACCACCAATAATCTAGTTTTCATCTGTCACCATATATATGTGCCCCTTTACCACTTTAGCTCTCTCCCCACCCCCCTTCCCTCTGGTAACCACCAATCTGTTCTCCTTATTCCTGTGTTTATCTTCCACATATGAGTGAAATCATATGGTATTTGTCTTTCTCTGTCTGAGTCATTCATTTAGCATAATACCCGCAAGGTCCATCCATGTTGTTGCAAATGGCACAATTTTGTCTTCCTTTACGACTGAGTAGTATTCCATTGTGCGTAATTCCACACAATGACAATGGAATATATATACACATCTTCTTTATCCATTCATCTGTTGAGGGGCACTTGGGTTGCTTCCCCGTCTTGGCTATTGTGAATAATGCTGTAATGAACACAGGGGTTCATATATCTTTCTGAATTATTGATTTCATGTTCTTTGGATAAATACCCAGTAGCAGAATAGCTAGATCATACAGCATTTCTATTTTTAACTTTTTGAGAAATCTCCATACTGTTTTCCACAGTGTCTGTACCAGTTTGCGTTCCCACCAGCAGTGTATGAGGGTTCCCTTTCCTCCACATCCTCTCCAACACTTGTTATTTATTTATTCATTTATTTGCTTATTTGGTGAGGAAGATCAGCTCTGAGCTAACATCTGTGCCAGTCTGCCCCTATTTTGTATGTGAGACGCCACCAAGCATGGCTTGATGAGCGGTGTGTAGGTCCACACCTGGGATTTGAATCCATGACCCCAGGCCACCAAAGTGGAGCATGAAAACTTAACCACTAGACCACCAGGCCAGCCCCACACTTGTTATTTCTTGTCCTGTTAAGTATAGCCATTCTGATGGGTGTGAGGTGATATCTCATTGTAGTTTTTTTTTTTTAAACATTGGCACCTGAGCTAATAACTTGCCAGTCTTCTTTTTTTTTTCTTCTCTCCAAAGCTCCCTGGTACATAGTTGTATATTCTAGTTGTGAGTGCCTCTGGCTGTGCTACATGGGACGCCACCTCAGCATGGCCTGATGAGCGGTGCCATGTCCGCGCCCGGGATCTGAACCGGTGAAACCATGGGCTGCCGAATCAGAGAACACAAACTTAACCACCTGGCCACGGGGCTGGCCCCGAACTGTAGTTTTGATTTGCATTTCCCTAACAGATTACCTATTTTTCCCTTAATCTAACAGGGCTCTTCTTGAAAGAATCTAGAATAGATGTTGAATTTTAACAAATGTCTCTTCAACATCTATAGCACGATGTGTTTCATATATTTCATATATACTAGCATGATAAGTTATATTACTAGATTTCCCAATATCAAACTACCTTTATATTTCTGATAAAATCTATGTGGTCATGGTATATTGCTCTTTCAATGTGCTGCTAGATTCTGTTTCCTGACCTTCTATTTAAGTCTTTTTGTATCAATATTCATAAGTGGAGAATATGATTCTGTAGTTTTTTCTGTGTAATTATTGTCAGGTGTCATAAATGCAACAAGTATTTTGGCTTGTTTCATAAGTTGGCCCCTTTCTTCAGCTGTGTTCTGTAACAATTTAAATAGTAATGGAATTACAAGTTCTTTAAAGGTCTGATACATTCTCCTATCAATCTCAGCCTGGTATTTCTGTGGGGCTGCATCTCTGAGAACTTTTTCTCTTTTTCCCCCTGTGGTAGTTAGTCTGTTTAGATTATCTCTCTCTCCTGCAATCAGTTTTAGTAAATTACATTTCTAAACTTACTATCTGCCATCTAAGTTTCCAATTTCTTTTGCACATAGATGAGCAAAGAACCCCCTTACAATCCTATTAATTCTTTGGCATATGGATACTTTTTTATTTTTATTCTTTTGGTGAGGAAGAGTGGCCCTGAGCTAACATCTGTGCCAGTCCTCCTCTATTTTGCATGTGAGATGCTGCCACAGCATGGTTTGATGAGCAGTGTGTGGGTGTGTGCCCGGGATCCTAACTTGCGAACCCCTGGCTGCTGAAGCAGAGCTCACGAACTTAACCACTATACCACTGGGCAGGCACCTGCATCTGGATGCTTTTGTTCGCTCCTCCCCCGCCCCCTTAAATCGGTTAGCTAATGGGCTTATCTAAGTGACAGCTGTTTTTCACCCAAACAACCAATGCTTAGAGGTTATTAGTCTACTCTTTTTCTGTTTTCCAAATCACTTCCATTTTTATCTTCTTTCCATCTGGTTTCTTTCAGTTTATTTGTTCCTTTTTCTAACTTCTTGAGTTGGATGCTTAATTTACTTCCTTTCATCTTTTCTTATCTATTAATACAATTCTATGATTCTAAATATTCTATATACTTCTATGAATTTTTCACTCAACATTGTTTTAGCTATATCCCACAAATATATGGTATTTTAGTTATTGCTATTTTCTAGATATTATGCAGTTTCACTTTATATTTCACCTTTGACCCAAAAGTTTGTTTGAAATTTTTTAAATGTCCAGATGATGATGTTTTCCTTTTTGTTTCTAATTTCTATTTTTACTGCAGTGTAATCAAAGAAGAAATTTCTACTGTTTGAAATTTATGGAGGTTTTTTTGGGTGGTCTAACATATGACCAATTGTTCAGAATTTCCTGTGGATGCTCTGCTCTCAATGTTCAGAGTCTGATCTACATCGGATGTGCCATACACGTCACTCAAGTCTTCTATATTCTTACTTATCTGTTACCCACTTGATCTCTTACAGACTGAGAGGTAAATTAAAACCTCCTACCATTAGTTATTTTCTGACTACTATTCCTTGTTAAATCCTGCAGTTCCACTCTGTGATTGGTGATGTGACATTATTTAGAGCATGGACATTCATAACTCTAGTATCTTCATTTTGAGTCACATCCTCCGCCGTTACAGTGCCAGAAAAGTCACAGTGACCAGCAGGGTGCTGAAGAGGG
The DNA here is from genome assembly GCF_021613505.1 of Equus quagga. NCBI lineage: Eukaryota > Metazoa > Chordata > Mammalia > Perissodactyla > Equidae > Equus > Equus quagga. Next base: position 20,759,898 of record NC_060286.1, read on the forward strand.
CTTCCCTCAGCGCTGGGTCCTGCCCCTGCAGCACTGCGTGCAGACAGCCCTGCCGTGGCCGTCACCCAGGACTCGAGGCCGCCACCAGGCCCCACCAGGCCACGTGAGCACCTGGCCACAGCTGCCTCTTCCTGAGCTGCAACATCTTCCTGGGCCGTCGGCACCAGCAGCAGCCCAGCAGGGAAGGTCTCCTGCAAGTTCTTGGGAAGAGGGCAGTGCGCTGGGTCAGGTATGGGCCAGTGGTGAAGCTGGATCCAGAACCTGCCGGGCTAGGAGGCTCATCAGACACCCTTTGCTCTGTGGTCATCTAGTCAGTTTGCAAACAGTGGTTTACAGAAATCACCTAGTAACAGTTGCTTTTTCCTATAATGCACTTTGGTGGGCATATGGTTTGTTCCCTTGTGTTAAAAGACCTGAAGCTCCAGGGTTCAATGTAAACATGCACATGCTCACGAGAAAGAAAACACAGGAACCCCTGTGCATGTTTAAGAACCACGTTGGCAAGAAGAAATCATCAATAACTGAAAATACTAAGAAGGGGGGACTTAAAATTTAGATTGCCTTCCTAGGAATTATTTCCTCCCAAAGGGACGGGGGAGAACGAGAATCACAGTGGTTTTTATCACACAACCCGGGTGGTGTAGCATGTGCCAGCGCAACGCCGTGTCAGCCTGTGAGAAAGTTAGACCATCACTACTGGCACCCTGGTTCCTTTCACAACTCAGATGCTTCCCTTAAAGTCAGCGTCACAGTCAAGTCTGCAAGTTTTGATGGGCGCGGATGGGTTGAGTGACTCTGGTATTGGACTGGAAATAGTATTTCTTAGCACATCTAAACACATCCTCTAAAAAAAGAACTCACACACTATGATCTCCTTGAACTGACTGCTGAAGTCTTTCTACTCATGGTCTAAACATGGTGGTAGTTTTTTAGATTTGGAATCTTAAAAGAGCTTCATCAGGAGCCTGTTCAGCCCTGGGTGGAGATAATACACAGATGGAAGGGCATGTTCACAGAATGCAGTGGATGGCTGTGTTTACCCAAACTTAACAAACTCAATTTTGAAAATACTGCCATTATTTTGCACTGTTAGTGACCTAGATATTTCCCCCATATAAGGATTCTACTTACAAAGTGATTGTCAGTATGTATTTTAAAAGTTCTTGGTTTGTTTGTTATAATTTGCAATGCTTATTTTATGCTTCAAGTACAGCACTGATTCTTTCTCTAATAACCTCTTCTTAACATGAAATGACCCACGCGAGATCCTGCTACTGATTAACTTTAGAATTTTGTAACCTCACAACACTGAGCCACTGTGTCCCTGCTGAGCCCAACTGATACGGGCACTTATCCCAGTTCCTGGCACATGCCAGTCGCTCCATGCTCCCTGCACAGTGGCCACCACTGTTATTAATATTGTTATCGCCACAGTTGTAATAATACACTTAGCTTTGCAATTAAAAAGGAAAAGCGAGCTAGTGAAATGTTCACTGCTCGGTGCAAAATGCCAATTCAAATTAAATTCCTACAAGAAATAAATGAATGCATTGCTTACCACCGGTCCTTTTACTATAGTTTTTCCAGTCATTGCTAGGTTGTCTTAAGTTATTCCTCTGGGAGTTTCTTCAAGAAAGGCTTTTGGTTGAGTACAGAATTCTTGAGTCAGATCGTCCTCCCTTGAAGCCTTGCTCCACTGTCTTTTGAGTTGAATGTTAATATTAAGAAGCCTGAAGCCAACCTGATTATTTTTACCCTTAAAAGTAGCTTGATCTTTTTGGTTCAACTGCCCAAATAATTCTTTTATCTTTGGCTTCTAGTAGCTTCACTAGGACGTCTAGGCGTTGATTCTCCTGTGGCACTTTTTACTTAGACATGGTATAGCCCCTCAATCTGAAGATTCAGATCTTTCCATTTTGGGACAATCTTCCTTGAATCATACCTTTAAATGTTTCTTTGTGCCATTATATTGGTTTTCCTCTTCGTGACCTGCGATTACATGTAGGTCAGATGTCCTTATCTTCCACTCCTGTTATTCTCTCTCTAATCCTGTTTATCTTTCACTTCCTTTTCATGGTGCCTTTCTGTGTCCTGGCCTCTGTCTCTTGCCTTATTGTCAGCAGTATCTATTCTCTCTTGTGCGGCAGCCCATTTTGCCCTCATTTTATGTGATGTTTATTTTTTTATTCCACTTCTTTCCTGAGCTCTGCAGCTTACATTTCATCTTCTAATGTCGTGCCATGTGCCTGAACTTATTATATAAAGGCAATTATTCTATTTTAGTGCTCTTATTTTATAAAGGCAATTGTTTAATTTTTTTTATTCATGGGAAAATAATCATAATTTTCCTATGCTCCATGGCAACCCTCTTTATCTTTGAAGTAAGGATTCTTTATCTGCCTTTTATGTTTCCCGCTCCTTCCACCTTTTTTCCGTGTGGTATTTTAATATGGATCTCATGCCGGTTCCTTTGGGCAGCCCAGCTTTGAATTAGCTGAGGTTTTCCTGTACCAGCTATTTGTACAAAGTTTACGTAAGGGAAGAACTGAGTAGGTATTCCAAGTAACAGGAGTTTCCTTATGATGCAGGGCCGTGGATAAGCCCTTTCAATCTTTACTCCTCTCCAGGCAAACGAGACAGGCCGCTGTATGAGCATCTCCTCTCCTCTCTGCTTTATGCAAATACGGCTTGATTCCTTATCAGTCCTTCCTCCACTGCCTCTTTGGACCAAACAGGTTCAGAAAATCTCTTCTTACAACCTGTGCATCCTATTCTTGTTGATGAAACAAGGGATTTGGGTTTTGCGCCTCAAAGTACCCTCCTCACCTTGAAGAAATGCACTCTGCTCGTTCCTTCTGAGATCCATACAGCCCCACAGATAAGTCTCTCCATACTTCCTCGAGCACACCTGGCACCATCTCCAGCGCTTCCTGCAGCCATTCCACCTGTGTTGTGCTTCCTGGTTTCAGGTATCTTCAGATCTCCTACTTTTCTCAAAGGTGGAGTTTGCATTTCTTTTTTCCATTCTCCTTGTTGCTTTGGAGCGGTTTCAGAGACAAGAAGGGGAGAGTGTCAAGTATACTCTGAAATGTTCAATCTGGAAGTTCTCAGTAGGAATAACTTTTTATGACGAGCAGGACTACTGTCACCTTATGATTTTCAAAGCCCCATCATATGTATCTTCTCTCCTAAATATACTATATACATGCTAGTCATTAGCAGCTTACTCAAGGTCTCAGAGCTGATTAGAAACTAGGTCTCTTGCTTCCTGGCCCATGTTCTCACCACATTGCACATCCATGTATGTATATGGCCAGTGAACTCCACTGACCTTCCTTCTAAGCATACATATTACCAGAAGCTGATCTCTAAGAATTATACCTAGAAAACACCAAGAAACCACATAACTGATAGATACCAGGGGTGAAGAGGAAAGACCAAGAAAACAAGCTTAGTTCCATTACCTGGCTTAGTGTCTGTCACTCCTTCCATGAGAACCAGTCCTACTGGTCGCTGACAGGCGATGCTGCAGAAGCGGAAACGCAGCAGGAAGTCTCGGCCATACTTCCGTCTCTCTGTAAACCAGGAAGAGCCAAACAGTGAAAGAAAGGAAGAGAGCCACCTGCTGAGATCTCCTCAGCACCGATGCCTCCGGCACAGGGACACAGAGGAAGTCTGGCTCTGAAGACAAGGAGATTTTCCAACTGCTATGATGTAACTTTGTCCATATCATCGGGTGACCATGAGGAGGACAGTGAGGAAAACAGAGGAACTTGCTAAGAGAATTGAAGGGATTACACTTTCTCTTGCCACTGAGGTACCAGCTTTCTTCCAAAATGGGCATGGAGGCACAGCCAACCAAGAAAGTGGCGCATGCTCACCTGCTCTCTTGGGGCGACAGGACGTGACATACTGACAGCAGTCAGTGATGCCCAGGGAGCTGGGCCATAGTGGGGCCTGCAGCTTCCGCTGGTAAAGCTGATGGGAGAAGTCTTCCTGTCCAGATACCTACAAGGAAAGAGCAGGTGGGAATGAAGAAACCAAGATGGAAAAAGGAAACAGCCCATGTTTTGGGACATGTGGACAAGCACACACACACAATCACACACTACATACACAATGTAAGCAAAACACATAAGTCTCAGGGGAAGGTTAACAATAAGGAGCTAATTAAAACCCTTACTTTTTTTTTTTTTTTTTTCACAGGAAACACTGAAATTTCCATGAGACAGGAATGGGGGTAAGAGAGTAAGGTGTGCAAGTCAAAGAGAACAGAACCCGTGAGAACATTTGGTCCCCTAAATTTCACCTGAGAAAAATCTACACGATTCTCCACAGGCAACATCAACTTTCAAGGGCTTTAACTTCCAGCGGGAAAAGGGTTATCCTGATCTTTGGATCTTCTGCATCGAGGTCTAGCATCTTAAGCCTATTACTGGGAAACCACAGGGTCAAACCGAATGGGAAATGCACCAAAGCACTTTACCGTATCTACATCCCCGTCCTCGGTCAAAGCCAGTGAGCATCCTGGGAGCAGACAGAACGCAGGAGGGGAAACAGTCGGCAACATGAGTCATCTGCATATCTCCAACGTGTGCAGCAAAATCCCCTTTATTTCATTTAACAACAATAAATACCTGAATGCCAACTATGTGCCAGACACCAGCTGAGTGCTGGGGAGAGAGCAGTGATGAACAACCTCTCTGCCCGTTAAGGAAGTCAGTCTTCAGTATGCCATCTGAGGTAAAACAGACCTGGGACTCAATGGTCATCTACTAGCTGTGTGACTTCGAGCAAGTTACTTAACTCTACTCTCTTGGGTTCAATATCCTTTACTATAAAATGGAGTAACAACACCACATACAATTAAGAATCTTGATGATAATAAGTATTCCCAACTACTGAAGCAGGAACTAGAAAACACTTAATGTGCATTATCTTATTTAATCCATCAAACAAAAATAAACCCTCTGAAGTTGGTCCCATTATATCCCCAATGTATAGATGAGGTAAATGGGGCTTAAGGAGGTTAAGTAACTTGCCCAAGGCGGCAGAGCAGGGATTTGAACTCAGGACTGTCTGGCTTCAAAATGAGTGCCCTTAATCTCTATGCCTAATGGTGCCTCTCACACGGCAGGCACTCAGTAAATTCTTTTTCCCATTCCCTGAGCTTCTTGATTACAGCCACCTTTGGCAGGATGATGCTCTCTCTGCACACATGGCAACCAGGACGTCGCTGGCGCTTGAGTAACCTCATTAAAATAAAAGCCGAAAGTGCTCAACAATAATTCAGTCACTTTGTGTCCTTTCCCCACTGTGCCTTGCCAAAAGTTAAGCAATAACTTGGATCAGTAGGGGCAAAACAGAGGAACAGGGAGATTAAGTGACATATAAAGAAATCAGCACAAGCTGAAAGCCCGTGAGGGGGGCCAAACAAACAATGATAAAACCATGGGATTGCTATGCTGTCAACAGTCAGCAGTTAAAAGGAATGAGACAGATCCACATACACACTGTTGAGTGAGAAAAACCAAGCTACAAAATGAAACATACAGTAATATACCATGTTTATAGACACACACACGATAGAGTATAGATCAGCTGTTAGAAGCAATCACAGCACAGTACTGGAGGGCAAGAGCTCTGGGGCCAGACCACCTGGTTACAAATCCTGGCTCCACCACTAACTACCTGCATAGCCTAAAGCAAGCAAATTACCTAATTTTTCAATGTCTTAGTTTCCTCACTTATCAAATGGAAACAATAGAAATTGTGAAAATTAATGAGTTAATACACACAAAGTACTTAAAATAGCACCTGGCACACAGTAAGTGCTTCATAAATGTAAATTATGACTACAATTACATATTACAACATAAACACAGATATCACTGTCAATGCATGGAAAACGATCTAGAAGACCACCACCAAACTTCGAACAGTTATTACTTAATTCTAAGGGGAGAAGTGGGGAACGCAGGTAATAAAAGGGGCTTTGGTCTTATTTTATAATGTTTGAATTCTTGCAAGGATATACTTATGTATTACTTATAAATTAAAAATAAATTAATGAAAAACAGAAAGGATTCCAATATACCCAAGGCACTCAAGAGTTCCTCACTTCCAGGCTTGGGTACAAGCTATTCAACAGAACAAGAAAAGCAAGAGAGAGCCAAAACAGGCGTAACTGAGGTCCCTGCCACAGAAACAGTGCTGGACGCCAGCACCCGAACCTCTCCCTCGGCTATGTTCCCATCCCCACAGCAGCCTCCCTCATTTCACCTTCCAGGCTGGCATTCCATGGTACTGGAGCTCTCCATCCCTGATGAAGTTGTAGAGAGGTGACTCAGGGACAGAGTTCAGGTCCCCACACAAGATGATGGGGCAGTGGCTGCCATCCGACAATCTGGCCACCTTGTCCACTTCAGCCAAGAGAACGGCCATCTGGGCCAGCTTGACATCGCCCCGGCGTGGGTTGTACAAGACGTGGGTATTTGCCACACACAGAGGGGCCACCGACACTTGCCCCAGGCCCTCTGGGACTAGTGGCTGCAGCAGCAACACCAAGCCCACGTTGTCCCGATTGAGAAGCTCCAAACCAGGCCGGAAGTACTCCACAGGGCTGGCGCAGAGCAGACGGAATCTCGTGGGCTTGTAGCAGACAGCACAGCCATCTGTCTTACACCCAGTCCTCCTCTTGTAGAAACAAGTAAAGCCTGCAAGGAACACCCCACCAACAAGACGGGTCAGAGTCCTTGAAGCCTGAATCTCTCCAACCAGTGGCAGGAGCCCGGGCCCGTGCGCCTAAGGCTCTGCTCCTGCTGCTCAGTAAAGGGAAGTCCTTGCCCTGCCAATTCTGGGTCTGCAGAGGTTCCCTTACAGTTGCAACTAGATGACTGAATGGCTAGAAGGGGAAGGAGAGACAGAGGGTAAGAAGCAACATAACTTGATAGGAAAAGCATGGAGTCTAGAGGTCGAGGGCCCAATGTGGGCAGCTGTCCCCATGCAGACCGACCCCCAGTATGCAGACTGTGCTGTTCTCCCAATGGGTGGCCTGGCTGCAGACCAGTGGGAAGAGGATCCCGCGGTGGTGGCTTGGAGCATAGCACCCAAGCCGATGCCCCAGGAGGAGGCTCTCATCTGGCCCTTTGAGGGCTGGAGCAGTTGCAGCCTCCCCAGATGGAAATCCCATATCACGGTGAGTCTGACAACTGGCTGAGTGCACCAGTGCACCAGTCCTAGTTTTGTAGCTTTGTGACCTTGAGCAGGTCACACAAATATTCAGAACCTGTTTCCTCACTGTAAAATGGGGTAACATAGTCAGCCTCACAGGGTTGGTGACTTCAAAGATTAAATGGCAATATAGGTCAGAACTGCTTTAAAACTGCAGAACTCTACTTTCTTTCTCACCCACGCAAAGAAGGAGCCAGCTCACAGTGAGACTGAGGGTTTACTGAGACAAAAGAAAAAGACGGTGCCTTCAGGAGACAGCAGACAGGGCTGTAGGAAGAAAGACTGGCCAACATGCCAGGGGGCTGCATTACCCATCATTCGCAGAGAGGGCTCCAGCTGCTCCCAGTAATGATCTTCCTGGACTTCCTGGAGACACAGGATCTGGGAAATTGACAAGGAGACCAGTCATTCCAGAGTACTCAGAGTGTGGAGTGACTCCCACCCTAGGAGCAGGCGCTGAGGCCAGGGGGGAAGCTGCTGCGGGTCTCACGCAGGGTCACACTGAAACTTCCCACAGGGCTGACTCTTCCTAGATAGTCACCAGCAGCAAGATTGGGCCCAGAGTGAAGCTGAGACCAGACGCGTGCGCTGGACTCTCCCGTTCCTTGAATCCCTCCGGGCTCCCTCCCTGCAGAAAGGTGCTGCGAACTGTGCACCTGGGGAGAGTCTTCTCAGCATCTGCCAGAGACTCATTCACTCCAGGCAGCCCAGCTCCAGGCCTGGGCAGGATTCCAATCATATGAACAACTATGGGGTTGAACTCATTTTCTAGGAGCACTGGGAAACAGGCCAGGGCCACAGCAAATGCAAGACGGCGCGTCCCCCCTCTTCACTCACATCAGGGTCCCAGTGCTGGAATTCCTGCATAAGATTCGCAAAGCGATAGTTCCAGTTGAGGATGTCTGGGTGGCAATGCAGATAGAGCTCTGAGCTCTGCTGCATCAGGTCCTGGGCCAGGATGTTATAGGACATGAGAGTAAACTGGAACTGAGGACCATCCCCCGCCTCCAGGCCCTGAGCATCTGACTGAGCGGAGAAATCCTCCCATTCTCGCCATAAGATTTCTGCAAAGGGGTTGGGAAGAAGTCCACAACAAGGACACGTTATCCACAGGCCAGCTCCGCTCCGGAGTAAAGTTCCTTTTCTCATCTCCCCTATCACCCATCCCTCTGCAGCAGTTTGAGCAGCATTCTAAGGACATTCTCAGACTAGACCGTAAGGGCAACAAAGCCAGACAATCTTGGCCTGTATCCCCACTGTATCCCCAGTACCTAGCACAGTACCTCACACCTAGTCCATGCTCAATAAATATAGGCTGACAAGTTCTTACTTTTGATAAATCCCTGGGTCTCTGGGGAATCACTCAGATGAATGTGCTTAACAGTCACCAGAGGTTAAAGACATTTCTAGAGTAATCTCAGCCTTGGGTGTTTTCTGGCCTCTAAACCTGGAAGAAGCCTGTGTAGCTAGAGACCACAACACCTCCCCACCTCCCCTAGAGCATGGAGCTGCACAGTGGATTTCAAACCTGTGCGAACCACGGAACTCATACCTCAAATTTTCATGGAAGCCCACTATGTAATACAGACAAAACTGGAGTTCTTCTCGTTGAGGCAGAGAGTGGAGGCCCCGAGAGCTCTCCATCCCTACCCCCAGGGAGCCCCAGGGTCACCTCCAGAGAAACAGTAGCATGCAGAATCAGAACTAGGGTCTGCTCTCAGTTCTGCCGCTCCCTAGCTATGCGACTTTAGGCATGTCCCCCTACCTCTCTGCACTGTGCTTATTTCACGTGTGAGATCACGGGGCTGGATGAGATGATCTCTAAGGCCCCTCTAGATCTGATACTGCGAGATTCTGAGAAAAACAGAATGCAGCAGCAGAGGTCCCCACAAAAGAGTCTTCCCTTTAGCAATGGCTCTGCCCACACCCGACACAACATGCTGCCCTGGTGCACTCAGCCAGTTGTCAGACTCACCGTGATATGGGATTTCCATCTGGGGAGGCTGCAACTGCTCCAGGCCCTCAAAGGGCCAGATGAGAGCCTCTTCCTGGGGCATCGGCTTGGGTGCTATGCTCCAAGCCACCACTGCGGGGTCCTCTTCCCACTGCTCTGCAGCCAGGCCACCCATTGGGAGGACAGCACAGTCTGCATACTGGGGGTCGGTCTGCATGGGGACAGCTGCCCACATAGGGCCCTCGACCTCTGGCAGTGGGTCCTCTCCTAGTTCCCCGGCAAAAGGCTCCTCCAGGTTCTCCGCAGCCCGCAGGTCACTCAGCTGCCTGCTGGACCACTTGTCCTCTGAAGCAGCAGCCTGCTCTCCGGAATTATCCATCAGGAGTGCCAGACTGCTCTGGGCTAGTCCCTTATCCACGAGGGGACCCTCGTTCACAGTCGAGAGCACCTGGCTCGACCCTTCTTCTCGCCACTGCTGCAGCAGGCCCTCGCACTCCTCCTGGTCAGGGCCCCGAGGGGCCATGGCAAAGCTGCCCTCTACCTGGGGGGACGAGCTCTTCGCCAAGAGGACATTTTTTCGACATGTGAAGAAAGCATCTAAGAAGAAAGCCAAAATACCATGTTAAGATGACAGCATCACCCAACCCACACTCTTCTCCCAACTAGAATGTAAGTCCCACACAAGCAAGAATCATATCCACTCTGCTGGTCTTTGTGCCATCATTGAGCCTGCCCATTTTAGTGCCTGGAACAGCATCATCAGAGAGAAGGGCTTACTATGTATCAGGCACTGTTCTCGTGTTTTACACGCATTAACTAATTTATATGGTAGGGATCTGATAAATATTCAGTGCATGAATGAAAGAATGGCGGGCCCACATAACCTAGGGCAGAGACGATCACATATAACCACATCCTGTTTATCTGGAAGTTAAAACTTCTATTAAACATCGACTCTCTGATTCTAAGAACCATGTTACATTGGAACCAGCACTTGACCATGAATCAAAAGTGTGGGTTACGGTCCAATACCAAAATTAACAAAACGATATGACTTTGGACAACGCCCCTAGTCAGATAGACTCACTCTTGACCGTAACATGAGGACAAGAGAAGTTTGAACTAGACAGTCTCCAAGAGCTTTTCTAGTTCCATAAATCTCCTCAGCTATGAATGCATTCCAAAAGAAAAATCCTGAAGTAGACAAAAAGTTGTCTCAAAATCTTAGCAAAGGTCCTTGGTCCTCTTCTCAAAGCGATTTCTTCTCATAAATCTTCACAAACTTCATTATCAGCTTTCCCCTTCCCTAATACATCAGAGGCTGTAAATGAGAAGCTACCAAGTGACAGCAAGAGACAGCTGTCATTTCTCTGCTTCACCAGCCACAAATGACAGCCAACAGGCAAGAAAGCAAGAGTTTCCCTCTGAAATTACAGCCCCCAACTCCAAGCACAGTATTTTGGTGCAAGTAACACCCCCCCCACACACACACACTAAATCACTTATTTACAGCACAGGACAATGACCTGCAATCACCAGAGAATCATTTGATCACTCTACCTTTTTTTAAGGCAAGAAAATTTTCAAAATGTTTCCAATGTTGAAAGACACTATCTTATTTATGGCCTATGCAGGTTTCCCTCTAAACCCGTGGTTTTCAACCAGGGGCGATTTTGCCCTCAGGGGACATGTGGCATTGTCTGGAGCCACTGTGGTTGTCAAACTATGGGGGTGCTACTGGCATCTAGTGGTTAGAGGACAGGAATGCTCTTGAACAACCTACAATGCACAGACAGCCCCACAACAAATGACCCAGGCCCAGGTGTCAACAGCGCCCAGTTTGGGAAACTCTGCTTTAAACTCAGGGCCTAGATTGCTGGCTTTGGTCTCAGGGACATGCTAATTCCCTGCCCTTGAAATATCCTCTACGTATACCAGACGGCAGAGGTTCTTGGGTTCACATGTGTGAGGTTACCAGCTTTCAAACTTAGGTTTTCATTGGTGGTGGTGGTTTGTTTTTCCGCAGCAGAATCCTTTTATTAAAAAAGAAAATATTCCGTAGAAACCAAATACACAAAGTTAATACAAGCAGGACTACTTTAACAGGTGTGGGGGCGGGGGGAAGGGGTAGGTAGCCCCTCCTCTGAGATCCCTAAAACTCTGCCCACTGGTCTAGAAACATCTGGACTAGTAGAGGCCACTAAGGCTGCAATTATGCACATGGGAAGAGTTCCAGAAATGACAGCAACATGGTTAAAGGAATATGCTTTAGTTCTCTGAAAACACTTCCTTCTGTGGAGCTTCTCACTCCTGAGAAGCATGGACACACAAGATATTCCTGAACTGAGTGCCTACTATATTCCGAGCAGTGTGCTAGCACTAGAAATGCAGGGAGCAAAACAGACAAGGCCCTGCCTCCTGGAGCCCACATTCTATTGGCAGACACACAATAAAAAATAAACAATCTTTTATATGAAATATATATATCATAAATTACACACACACGGTGTAAACTTCCAGAAAGGAAAAGCACGGAATGCACAGTTGGACCTCTTATTTCTAAGAAAGTCCCTCTTAGTTCTGCTCCTTAAGTTGTCAGAGAAAGTCTGGAAGTTCTGTGGGATCTGAAAGAGGAACTGATGGTCTTCCAGGAGCCTCGGGAATTTCAAAGACTAGGAATGGGGAGGGCAGGCAGATCAGGAAGAAGTGAAAGAATAACTCTCTCCTCCCTCTAAGGTCTCAACTGGACATTGCCTCCACGCCGCCACATCTCTCCCTCAACGCACCGGAGAGAGCTTCAAAGCTGAGGTCTAAACGTCTTCGGATTCTGAGCATCCGTTTTTCAACCAAAGACTAGGCTGAGCCAGGAGAGCAGACAGGCGGCAGTGAAAGGTGAGGGTGGAGCGAGCCCAGGGGAAGGCAGGTACGTCCAGGTCTGCACCCGGGAGACCCCAGGGCCCACCAGCCCCTCTCCACGGAGGATGCGGGCATCCTCCCCGACCCCGAGGTGCCCACCGTCTCCCCTCCCAGGGCAGTGACTCAGCGGGCGCCAGAGCATCTCTGCAACCCCGGGCCAGAGGGAGGGTCGGCTCCTGCCTCTCCCCAGCCCCGTTCTCCTTAACTGTGGCCCAACGCCACCAGGCCACCGGCGTGGGGAGGGGGCGGCCCGCGAGGGTCGTCGGCCAGGCCGGGGCGCCCAGGGGTCCAGGCCCCGCGCACCGGGCCGCCGGCCGCCTCCGCGCACTTGGGCGCTGCCGGGGGACGGGGGTCGAGGCCCGACGCGCCCACACCGCCCAGGCTCCGCGGGGCCCCGCCAAGGCGGACCCGGGCCCGGCACCCGCCGGGAAGGACGCGGGGCCGGTACCTGAGAGGGCGCGGAAGAGGCGCGCGGCCGGTAGCAGCAGGTAACAGAGGCACGACGCGATCATGGCAGGCCGCCCGCGCCAGCGCCAGCGCCCGCGCCCACCTCCCGCCCTCGCGTCGGCCGCAGGCTCTCCTGCAGCTCCGCCCCGGACTCGCCCCGCCCCCGACTCCGCCCCCGGGCCGCCTCACGTGGGGCCGCTGCGCTTCAACAACAACTTTATTGGGAGCTGAGGGCCACGTGTGCGCCCGCGGGGAGCCTGTTCCCGTGGCAACAGGCCGGCCCGGCTCCCGGCTGCCATCGGAGCGCCGGAGTTTAAAATTAAGCATCTCTCTGGCGCGTGCATAGTATTATTCTGAGGCCACAGTTTTATTCTCACTTCTGCCGCCTAACTAGGGGGTCCCTCTTGGGTCCACCATATAACCTGTCCGCCCCTCAGTTTCCGCATCTGTAAAATAAGGGGAGTGGGGGGAGGGAGGACTTTCTCTGAGGCCTCGCCCAGCCCTGACTTCGTAATCTCACCCCTCCCAGCCCAGAAAAGAGAGCGAATTCTTCTCTATTTTTCTCCTTTTCCTGACTCTACCGTCTTCCCCAGCTTAGGTGTAGGTCACACATTGAGTCCACACCTTTGTCTCCTTCCCCGTCCTGTTCCAAATTGACCCTCTTTTTACCGAATTTGGAAAAAAGGGGGTGTCCCATTGGTAACGGAGTCAAGAAACGGGCCGGAAAATACTTCCACAAGGGCAGGGACCAAGCCTGGTTGGTTGCTTGGTTTTCTTCGAGGTATCTCTACAGTACCTACAGCAGCGTCAAACACGTAGTAGGGACCAAGTAAATCTTTGTTGACTGAACAAAGCATATGTCACGAAAGGAAGATCAGGTCTCCCATCACATCTGTGCTACCCAACCATCTCTTTGAGTCTCTCCCAAACCCCACCTTCAATCTTCTGCCCCAACCACACTCTGAAGAAAGGACTGTATAATACTCCCAATTTCAGTACCCAGTGTCTGAGCTGTGCAATTTCCAATTTGTGGCTGGAGCCTCGGTTGTTCAGGGAAGCCCTCTGGGGAGTCACCAGATCCAGGACCAGCCGGGTACATCATAACACTGAGAGGCTAAAAGGAGAAAGAAGGAGAGAGTCAGTATTGTGGCCTTCCCACAGTTTTTCCTTACCTTGAGAGGCAGTGTCTATCTTCAGGCAACAGCCCTTGCCTAAGATGACACACAGGCCCCAGGGGCCATCTGAAGGTTGGGGAGCCTCTTAGAAACTAACTCAGAAGTGTTAGCTCCACCTAAGGAGGCCCTGAAGTCAGGCCCACTCCTTTGATGTGGCCTAAGTAGACTTTCCTTGTACCTTCCTTCCATTTTGTCCCAGTAGTTACCCAGAAGTCCAAGTTCCAAATCAGATCCTTAATCCAGGTACTTATCTAGAGATTATGTTTATCATTTTGTGAAATGAGGATTCCCTTATCCTCTTCGAAATGTTTTAAAAATACAAATTCCTAGGCCCTACTCCCAGAATTCTCATTTAACGGGTCCGGAAAGGGGCCCTTCAACACTGACCGGGTTCCTCTGGTGTACAGTTTGGGAACCTCTGCTAAAGGACCTACCCTCAGCTGGGCTGTTCGATGCATGTGTAGGCAACATGTGTCAGGCCAACTGATGCCATGTTCTTTCAGAGGCTTTTCCTGAGGTCAATAAGACTGCCCTCTTGTTTCCTGATCCATAAGCAGCTATGTTGGAAAGCACAGGATCATGTGAGAATCACAAGCTTTGGAGTTAGACCATCTGAGTTCAGATCCTGGCTCTGCCACTTCCTACCCATGGAGCCTCTAGGTCACCAGACCTCATGGAGCCTCCGTTTTCTCACCCAGCATAAGCTCTCAGTGTTTACTGTTACATATTTTGAATTTAGGTCAAAAACAGCTCTGCTACCGCTAAGTAGGGTCATCTTCCACAATCTCTGGCAGAAATAAGGGCTTTTCAAACTGTAATATGGCATTGCTAAGCAAGCCATAACTGCAGATTCCAAGGAGACTGGGCCTGGAGAAAGGCAGCCTCAGGCTTCCACAGAGGAAAAGTACAGGTATAATCTGCACCATGTGGAGCTCATCACGTCAGAAACGTTCCAAGAAGAGAGACCAGATGAGCCCCTCAATTCATCTCAACTGTGATAACCATGAAGGCAATGACAAACATCTCCATCAACTGTGGAGTGGTTTCAAGGATGCAGACCTATCTACAAGGCAAGTGGGAGGTTTGCAATACTTTAAGGGATTTAAAATGTTCTTTTAGAGGGAGATTTCCTGTTTATAGGAAATTTAAGCCCTTGAGAGTTCAAATTTTACTTATGTCAACAGGTGTGTGTGGAAGTTCAACGTGCTGCCTTTATTAATTTATTGGTTGAACATGTGCAATATACAGGGGCTTCCTTCAGGATTGCAGAGGCTACTGACCAAGGCCTAGAGCAGTCCTGCCCAAGAGAAATATAATGTGAACCACATATGTAATTTAACATTTTCTAGAAGTTTCATATAAAAAGTAAAAAAAAAAAGCAGGTGAAATTAATTTTAATAATGTGTTTTATTTAACCCATATATCCAAAAATTTAGCATTTCAACATGTCATCAATATTTAAAGATGAGATATTTTATGTTCTTTTTTTTTTTTGGACTAAGTCTTCAAAACCCAGTGTGTGTTTTACATAGACAGCACAGCTCAATTCAGACTAGCCACATTTCATGTGCTCAACAGCTGCAAGGGGCTGGGGGCTACCACACAGAACCCACGCAGGACTAGAGGGCTCAAACAGCCTCTCAGCTAGGCTAGGCTGTAAAGAATTGCCTATGTTCAACTCTACTGATAACCCGAGACCTGTACACTCCTAGTAACTTGGCTTCTCTGAGCCTAGTGTTTCTTCTGGGAATCTCAGGATTTATGGCTAGATGTTCCCAAAATGTGTCAGACCGGTCTGAGTTGATGCATTCATTCATTCACTTATTCACTGATTCACGCATTCATGTATTCATTAGAGATGTATCAAGCACTCATCAATGTTTACCCCAGCCTCACCCTTGTCTTTTCCTGACCTCAGGCCCAGTCCTCCTCTTGCATTGAAGACTCTAGCCCTGGACTCACCGTCTTCCCTACCTCAAGTCTTCTCACCACCAATGTGGATGAGTCATCCCGAATCCTAGAAGCTCATTGTCACCATCTCCTCAAGACCTCATTCCCTCCGTACTTCAGACAGCCTTGATGTGTCATTACCGGGTACTGCTCCATCTCTGA
Source organism: Equus quagga (assembly GCF_021613505.1). Classification (NCBI taxonomy): domain Eukaryota; kingdom Metazoa; phylum Chordata; class Mammalia; order Perissodactyla; family Equidae; genus Equus; species Equus quagga. The sequence continues at coordinate 20,775,735 of NC_060286.1, forward strand.
AATCATGAATTCACACACCCACTCTGATGGATCAGCTCGTGGCTTTCTGCCTCTCCCACTTTCACTTCTGCTTCATCTGTTCTTTAACTCCATCGAACCCTTGAGTTCCCTATTCTGTCCTCAGGCTTCCCCTCACTCATCATTTCTTTCTCTATCCAACATGGAATCCCCATGAGCCATCTTTTAAATCACTCTCTGCCCAGTATCAACTCTCTTGCCTACTGTTCTTTGATTACACCTGCCTGGGTCAGTAAAACTATTCTCCTTTTTGCCTCTTATATCTGGGCTGCTGAGCACGGGCAAATAAAATTACCAGCCACACGGATTGGAGCTAATAGTGTGCTGGTCCCATCTCCAACCTCACTTCAGCCCTCAACCCTCCCCAGGAATCCTGTGTTCTTAATTAGCTTTGTCTCTCATTTCCATGATGACCATTCTTCTCAAACTTGCTGTCCTATCGCCTCCCTTCTTGATCTCTGGAGATCATCTCCCTATCAACTTTAAAGAAAAAATAGAACCACCAAATGAAAACTCTTACTTCCTGTTGCCACGCCAACACACTGACCAGCATCCATAACTACCTTTTCCTCCTTCCCTCCCAACACAGTGGCTGACCCTCCACCGTGCTTGGGATCCCCTCCCTCCTGCCTCCTCAGAGCACATGGTCTTTTGCTCACCCCTCTCCTTTTCGTCCCTGACTCCTTCTCATCAACATTTAAACATGCTCAAATCTCACCTATATTATGAAGCCCCGCCTCAGCCCGTGTCCCCCGCCAGCCATCCCTCTGTCTCCCAACTTCTCCTTCACAGCCAAGCTTCTTGAAAGAGTTGTCTGTACTTCCTCACCTCTCATTCATCTTCACTCCACAACTATAGCTTCTATCCCCAAAACTCCACTGAAACTCCCCCACCAAAGTTCCCAATACCTTCCTTCTTGGTTAATTCAACGGATACACTCCAGGCTTTATTATTTCTTGAATATTCTGTAATTTTGCATAACTCTCCTCATCTTGTAAGATTCCTTCCCTTGGTTTCTGCGACATTCTTGTTTTCCTTCTAACTCTGTGGACATTTTGTCGTAGTGTCTCTCATTTCTGTTCCTCTGAACAACCCGCTTTCAGTGATGGTGTTCCCAGGACTTCATCGTTGGCCTCTCTCCTCTTCTTCCTTGAAAGTCCCTCCTTGAGAAATTTTCACGACTCCAATGGCTTCAAATACTATCTATAGATGGACAACTCACACATCTAAATTTTTAACCCTTTTCCTGGGCCACAGACTCATAAATCCTGTTGCCTGTGGACCTCTCCAAGGATGTCCCAGAGATACCTCAAAGACTCAACACACTCAAAGTTGCACTCACCACCTTCCCTCACCGTCCCCCAAAAAAACACTGCCCCAGCCCCTCTGTCCTCTTCTTTATGAATGGCACAGTCGTGGCCTCCTGCTTTGTCTTCTCCCCTTTTACCTTCATATCTGATCTGTCCCCAAGTCCAAGTGGCTTGTCTTTGTGTTTATTCAGTGATCCACGTCATCCTTGCAGCCGCTCCCAACTACTATTGCCCCTTCTCCTACCCTCAGTCCACTTTCCACACCGCAGCCGAGCAGTCTTCCCACTACAGGAATCATGTCAGGTCACATTGCTGCTTAAAACCTCTCTGCGAACCCCACTATCCTCAAAATGCAGCCCAAACTCCTTAGCGTAGCATTGAAGGGCCTTCACCATTGGCCTCTGCTCTCCTCCCAGCTCATCTCTCAGCCCTTCTTTCCCACCACCACTCTCCCTGCAACGAGAATCACACTCCAGCCTTCCTAAACTCCCTGCGTCTCCCTCAACATGCTGTAGGGACTTCCTGGATGCTTTTTGCTCAGCCTCAAATGCCTCTCCTCCCCCACCGGCTCTACCCCATCCCTCTGCCTTCACCTGGCTCCTGCCTAATGGACCTGCAAGGCTCAGCCTAGACACTCCTTCCTCATGGGAGCTTCCCCAGATCTCCAATGCCCACGTACACACAGACACACCACGGCTGCCAGTCTGGACCAGAAGCCTCAGTCCAGGTTCAACACGGTCACTGTCTGTTTACTCATCAGTATCCCTCAGTAAACTGTGTACTTCGTGAGGTTGAGCACTCTATCCCCATTGCCCAGCTCAGTGCCAGGGCTTTCCACACTGAATGAGTGAACGAATGAATGAGAAATTCGTCTTTCTGAAGAGCTTCAGTTTCTTAAGGAAACCAAGCATAATAAGATCCAAACTTGCAAAAGTAGACACATAATGGGGAATTTCTTTGCATTTTCCAAAGATGTTTTTTGCTTTACAAATAATTCTGAAAGGCAAGTGCCTTTCTTTCAAAGACCCTGCACATTTGAAATCTGACTTGATTTACAACTCTCATTTTAAAAAAAACAGCTCTTGCATAGAATTGGATATTATTACATCTAATAATAACGGCACCTATTTCTTTCTTTGGTTGTGCTTGCTTCCTCATCTTGCCTCCTAATACGGTTTCTGCCACCTTTCTTTGATTCTTTCCTCTTCATTCTTTCCCTTGGAAAGCTAGGTCCTTCAGTAATTATCTTATGCTAATGGCCATCAAATATAAGGGCAAACCTTCTCTTAAAGGGCCAGATCGGAAATATTTTGGCTTTGCAGGCCGCAGGCCTCTCTAGCAACTGCTCGACTTTGCCCCTGTAGCATGAAAGCAGCCACAGAAATACCTCAATGAGTGGTCGTGACTGTGTTTCAACAAAACTGTATTTACAAAAACAAGCAATGAAGCAGATTTGGTTCTCAGACTAGTCTGCCAACTCCTAAAATACATCGCCTGAGCCCAGACCCTTCTGAGCCATGGGCAAGCAGTTGCCCTGAGTAAGGAACAACCTCATCATGTTCAATGAACAGAAAGGGGGTCAATGCAGAGAGGCAGCATGGGCTCTGCAACCAGACTGACTTCACTGATATCCCAGCTCTGTCACGTTCTAGCTGTGTGACCTTGGGCCAGTTACTTAACCTCTCTGTGCTCAGTTTCCTCATCTGTAAAATGAGAATAAAAATAGAATCTCATGATAGCATACTAATAGATAGACAATTTAAATTTGTTAATACACATAAAGTCCACAGAACAGTGTCTGCTGTATAAATGGTAGTTTATAGGATAGTAAAGGGTACCTCTGTCTTGATTCCCACTAGTGGAAGTGTTGTAGCAAGAATATTGGCAATAAAGAAAGAAATTTATCTTTCTTTTAGCTTTTGGCTGTACCTTGCCCTGGGTGACATTCTCTTTGACTTGTTTCAAGTCAAAATCATAGCTCCCCTCCTCCCTTGGGATGGTCTCTTTTGCCCCTGCTGTGTGGATTAACTGAGAGTCAGTTCACCTCCCACCCACTAAGCACCTTAGGGCTACCTCGCAGCGCCATGGGGGCTCATCTCACAAACTGGTAGTTTAAAAGTACAACATTTAGATGAGATGGTATAGCACATGCTGGTTATGTGGTTTCTCAAATGCCACCCCACAAAAAAACCAAAAGGATACAAATAGTCAACTGACTTTTGACAGTAGTGAAAAGACAATTAAATGGAGAAAGGACAGTCTTTTCAACAAATGGTGCTGGGACATTTGAACATCCACATGCCAAATGACCTATACCTCACACCTTATGCAAAAATTAACTCAAAATGGATCATAGAAAATGTTCCGGAAATGGATAGTGGTGATGGTTGTACAACATTGTGAATATACTTGATGTCACTGAATTGTCCACTTAGAAGAGTTAAAGGAGGGGCAGCCCCAGTGGCCTAGTGGTTAAGTTCAGTGTGCTCCACTTCAGCAGCCCAGGTTCAGTTCCCGGGTGCAGGCCTACACCACTCTGTAGTGACCATGCTGTGCTGGCGGTCTGCGTACTAGAAAATAGAGGAAGATTGGCATGGATGTTAGCTCAGGGAAAATATTACTCAGCAAAAAAAAAGAGTTAAATGGTAAACTTTGTGACAGTATAGATTACCAGAATAAAAAAATCTTTTAATGGATCACAGACCTAAATGTAAAAGCTACAACTATAAAACTTCTAGAATAAAACATAGGAGAAAATCTACATGACCTTGGGTGAGGCAGAGAGTTTAGATATGACACCAAAAACATGATCCATAAAAGAAAAACATTGATAACTTTGATAAAATTTTACTTTATCAAAATTAAAATTTGTGCTCTATGCAAGACACTGTCAAGAGTAAGAAACCTAACCAGAGACTGAGAGAAAATATTTGCAAATCACATTTCTGACAAGGGAACTTGTATCCAAAATATATCAAGAACTTTCAAACCCAATAGGAAAATAAACAACCCAATCTAAAATAGGCAAAAAATCTAAACAGTGAAGAAGATAGGATATGAATGGCAAATAAACATATGAAAGTATGCTCAACATCATCAGTCATTAGGGAAATGCAAATTGAAACCACCTTGAAATACCACTACACACTTATTAGAATGGCAAAACAAAAACAAAACCAGCAATATCAAGTGTTGGCAAGAACGTGGAGCAGCTGATGCTTTCATCTGTTCCCAGTGGGAATTCAGAATGGATTCTGAATTCAACAACTTGCTGGCTCACTACAAGGTTAAGCATACATCTGCTATATAACCCATCAATTTCACTCCCTAGGTATTTACTCAAGAGCAATGAGAACTTATATTTACACAAAACCTGTGTAAGATTGTTTATAGCTGCTTTATTCACAATCACAAGAGAGAAAATATGAAGATGTCTTTTAGCAGGCAAATGGATAAACAAAGTGTGGTACAGCCCTACAATGGAATATTACTCTTCAACAAACTCTAGCTACTGCTTCATGCAATAACATGGATCAATCTTCAATGCATTTTGCTAAGTGAAAGAAACCAGACCCCAAAAAACTAGACTTTATATGCTTTCATTTCTGTGACTCTGGAAAAGGTGAGACTACAAGGATGGAAAATGAAACACTGATTGCCAGGGGTTAGGGTGGGGGATAGGGTTAATCATAAAGGGGCAGCGTGAGGGAAGTTTTAGGGTGATGGAACTATTTTGAATGGAACCATGGTGGTGGATACATGACTCCATGCATTTGTCAAAACCTATAGAATATGCACCACAGAGAGTGATGTTACCGTTTGTAAATTCAATAAAATCAACCAGGAAATGGGAGGAAGATGAATGCAGACTGTGACAAAGGAATCCATTTACAAATGAGTCAGCTAACCACATTGAAGGGGATGGGAAGAAAGAGTTGACCTAAAGAATGGGAAAAAAGTGTTTTGACTGGACACCATAAGGAGAAATACACACACGAAACTATATACTAACAAACAGTGTTCTCTAGGTGGTAAATTTGTTTCCAGGGATGTGGTTTAGCAATTCAGAAACTACTTTATATGTATACTAGAGGTGAATAAGTAAGTAAATATATTGTAGAAAATGAGATCCGAGTTTCTTGAGGAGACGAAAATGACCGACGTGCAAAGGAGGAAGGCATAAATCTCCTGTGGTGCTGGACTTGAGTCAGAGGTATCAGTATGCACTCATGGTTTTTGTTTAATATATATACAGATAGATGGGTATGGAAATAAACATAGATGTGTGTTATGCATGGGTTAGTACACATATATACATAGATTTCCCAGCTCTATCCACTGGAAGGGCGACCACCCAATGGTGATGAGCATGCCAGCGCCCAGATCCAGGTTCCCATTCTCCTTGGAAAAGTGGTTGATTCTTGTGGTACCAGAAAAGAAGGAAGGGATCAAAAAATAAAAAGAGAAGTATGCATGTCGAAAGGGCACAGGAGCCAACCTGAATGAGCTCCCCTAACCACATTTGGAAGTTGAACAGCAAAATAAATGATAGTATTGTGACCTAAAAAATAAAATGAACATCCATGAGTCCCTCATTAATATAAACAAGTAAATAAATCAACGAATGGGGGAAAGGGACCACTTTCTCCTACAGAAGAATTCCAATGAACAAATGTAGAAGGGAAATAGAAAGTCACCTTTAGAGCACCACAGCAATCATTGTTGAGGCAAGACCCATCAATGGATGCTGAAATTAGTGAGCAAAAAGCTTAAACAGAAATAGGATATTTGCATATAGTATCTTCTCCAAAATATGTATTCATTACAAAGGGGAAAATAGTAACTTTACAGTAGAGAAACCTGGCAGGTACCACCTTGACCAAGCGATCAGTGTCATACATGTCACCATCGAGTATTCCCAACATGCATCGAGACGGGCACAGCAGCTCTGGTACTCTTCCCAATAATCATGACAAAACATCAGACAAACCCAAACTGAGGGGCATTCTACAAAATATCTGACCAGTACTCCTCAAAAGTGTCAAGGTCATGAAAGACTGAAGAAATGTCATAGACCGGAAGATTCTACCAGACATGATAAACAGTGCCACGTGGGATCCCGGAACAAAGAATGGACGTCAGTGGAAAAACTGGTGAAATACTAATACAGTCCATAGTTTAGTCAGTAGTACTGTACCAGGGTTAATTTCTTAGTTTTGATCATTTTTCCTATGGTTATGTAAGAAGTTAAGATAAGGGGGATTTGGGTGAAGAGTATATGGGAACTCTACTATTTCTGTAACTCTTCTGTAACCTAAAATTATTTCAAAATAAAAACTTTTGTTAAAAAAAGGATACCCTTCAGTAATAGAGAAAATTTTAAAATAATAATATATAAAAAGAAGTTGTAGGTATTACATGGCATGATTTTTTAAAAAGATATGAAAATTTTAAAATTATGATTCTTGAAAATTTTTATTTCTCTAGAATTGGCTCTTTGTGCAAAAAAAAAAAAAAAAATTCCTATCCGCCATTTAAAAAAAGCTCTGATTAAATCACAGTCCTATTCAATAATCTTCAGTGTGTCTTTATTGCCTTTTAATTGCCTTTGAAACCATCCCTGAAATTGCTCTGGTCCTTGTGGCCTCCCTTTTCCCTGTTACCCTTTGCACCCTTTACTCCCCCAAATCCACTTTGGGCTCTGCTGCCTTCCTTTATCCTGCATTCCCAGAAATGCCTTTTCCCAAGGCTCTACTAGTCCAGAGCCCATGGACGCTCCCCAGCATGGAGAAACCTCACCCTCCCTTAAAGTTGCGGAGAATCTCCCTCATGACCCTTATCAATTTCCAGAACTGCCCTTAGACCCTGGTGAGCGGTGCCTCTGCCTGGTGGCTATTTGGAATGCCTTCCTCCCAGTTTTCTAATTCTCTCTTTGTACCTGAGACCACATGGTGCTGGCCAGGTGGAGCACCCAGAGCTTAGACCAGGACCTACATACACTCTGGTCCCCATTTCTCTCCTTTAAGGACACTTTCTTATCCTCTGCGCCAGCATGGGGTCGACCAGATGTCCCAAGCGTCTCCAGGACTTGTTTCTACCAAGTCAACCTAGGTTGTGATCACTCCCTCTGGCCTGTGCAGTATTTCTTTCAAGGACCCACACAAGACTGGACCACTAGAATGGTGTTGCCATTCTGATTTAGGGTGATTCAAATTGTTTATATGAACAGGAAGGCTTTGCCAAAAATATTTGCCCAAGACCCTCACATCCTAGAGGTGGCCCTGTCAACTTCTATCTTGTATTATACATGCCTTGAAAGGTCCATGTCTTAATCATGTCTGCATCCCCTCCCCTATACTGGTGCCTAACTTAGTGCCTTCTACTTCACAGATGCTCCATAAGTAGTTTTCAGAATGCCTGAAGGAATGAGTGACGTCTCAGATTTGCATATTTCTTTTGATCCAGGGTTCGAACTATATTTTCCCTACACAAATGTCTAGATCTTCATCATTTGTCTGCTTGGCAAAGAAGGATTTTCATGTCCCCAAGCCCTCTAGTCACTGACCTGACTGTTGATGAGCTGAAAGCTTATCGAGAAGGAACAGCACGCCTCCAGATTCTCTTGACAGTAAACTGCAAATGAACTTCAAGTCCAGAACATGTGAGAATGGCCAAGCGTGGGAAGGATGATCGAATGGCTTCAAGTTAGGCAGCCCAGTCGTTGGGATTGAACAATGCTTTGGCTGCAGCAAATTGTAGTGATCGAACATATGTTTGTCGTTCTTTGCTTTTGATCTTCTGCTCCAAGGTTGAGGATACTCTCCCAAAGGGGAAAGGAAAAAGGAAGAAGCTGGGTAGGAGAAAACTGACCTCACCCATCACTGAAATATTTCATACCCGAAACACAACCACCTTGAGAGAAGAACATGGTGGCGGCTCTTCACAGTCACCTGATTAAGGGGCTTGGGTTTGGTCCTGACTCAGAGGGAAACACAACACCACTAAGAGGCCCCCCCACAGCACCTGCACACGCACAGCCAAGCCTGAGCTTGGCCCCAGGGGACATATGAGAAAAGATGACTGCCAGAGCCACCAAGAGGGTGGGAGACTTGCTGTTGCCAGGTCCACCCAGATGGATCACAATGACTATGTGAGGTCATGGAATGTTGAAAGTGAAATGAAAGTGGCTCCTAAGTCACAAAGTCACAGGCGGGTGGGCATCCTTTCAGCAGGGCTCCCAGGAATAGAGCTGTGCCACTCTCCCTGATGATCCTGGGAAGTAGCTACCTCTCCCAGATGGAGTTGGGATCCAATCCATGCATGTCCAATTCCCAGCGAAGCCCATTCTCCCCAGGGCTGGCTGGGATGGAAGGATAACTACAGGCCCCCGTGGGATTTGTCTATGTGAGGGCAGGGTGTACAAGGTTTGAGACAGAGGTAAAAGGACAGGTGTGCTTCTTAAGGAAGCAGCAGAAAGGTGGCAAGAAGCTGGCAGCAGCCCCTGAGAGGGCCCTGGCACCATGGACGATGAAGAACCTCTCGAGCCTGAGACACAAGGTGAAAAGGCATCCCATCTCTCACCATTCAGGCCCTGCTGGGCTGCCTCAGCACACCATCCAGCGACCACGGGGACCCTGAAGCCCCCTTCCTTCCCCACCTGGGACCCTCTAGAATTGGGATGATGTGTTGCCTTGACTTGCCCTCAGGGCTTGCCAGACAGGGAGTGAGAGAGTCGGATGCAACGCTGTGCTGGAATTGGCTCATACCAGCTCTAGGCGACTTAAATTTTCGTTTTGTGAGCTATCGGATGTCACGTTGGTAGTTTGAAGTCAGCCATGTTGGGAATACTTACACCGCCTGAATTGGCTAACACTACAAATCAGGATTTTTTTTTTCCTTTGGTCTGGAGAGCCAGTTAAACATTTGCCAGCACTCCACTGGTTGGATGGAATTCTAAAGTTGTTTGGCTAATGAGGAAAGTAAGATTCAGAAAGTCATCACTTTTGGATGTGAAGTTTGACGGCTACGCGGCTGTATGTCTTCCCTGGGTGGTCAAAATTTGGGACCCCCGCCACGAATGCCCAGCCCACCCACAGAGCAAGTTGGCTGAGTTCTGAAAGGTCCAGTGGCAGAAAAACCACATCTAGCAAGTGCAGGGGGCTGGTGTGAGGGAAGCTCAGGACACATGTATTTAATCATAGCCATTGATTTCCACCCCAGGGAGATTCTGCAAGCTCTTCCTTCTGTGTGGGCATAAATGTCGAACTGGAAGGAAGAGAAGCTAGGTCAAATTCTTAGGTATCAAGTCATCCCTCTTGCTCCTGGACTGCTCCTGCTCTGTTTCATTTTACGTTTGACCCAAGTTGCCTGCCCTGCCCTGCCCCTCGCCCTCCCCAGCATCATTTGTGCCCACCATTGAGGAGGCCTAGGCATTGGTGCCTATTCTTTCCCCAAAAGAGTAAAGCAGACCCTGAACCCCACCAGAGCCATAAAGGAGAAAAAAAGGGCGCAAGGAGCCAGTCTTTGAGGCAGGCCCAAAACGGGGAGGGGGGCAGGAGCAGCGAGTCTCCAGAGAACACGTGGGGGTTATTAGCACAAGACCCCCCCAGACCATTCAGCTGGGAGGCAGCACCGTGTTGGGGAGCGAGCGCTTGTAGAATGGAGTCCCCCCACAGGACTTATGCACGCTGCGGTTCCCCAACACCTGGAGCCACGTGAGGCTGGGGGACAAAGACTGCACCCAGGTTCTGGGTGGCAGAGAAGGGGAATAGAGAGGGAAGCCGGCAGTGGGCTCCACCTGAAAGGCTGGCAGGTTTCATTTCCAGAATCAAGGAGATGAGTTTTTCTTCCAGATGAGACTGAAACAGTGGCAGCATCAGAGAACAGTGACGAAACACTCTACTGTGAGGCCGAAGCCACCCCGGCTGTCGAAAAAGAGAAACCAACCCACGAGAGTTCAGAAACAGACCTTGAGATGGAAGGTGAGGCTGGGGCTGGGGGCTGGCCTCCTTCCTCAGAAGCCAGAGACATCTGGTTTCCCCAGTGGGCCGTGGCGCTGCCTGGCGGGACATCCTGCGGAGGGAAGGTGGCAGAAATGCCTGTGCTCAATTTTACGCCATGCCCTCCTCAAAGCTAGCCTGGAGGCAGCAGCTGCAGCTGCCCCATGCTCGTGTCCTGCCTCCTGTGCAGAGCGGCCACATCAGCTTGATGAAAGCTGAACCAATCAATGCACAGGGATTTCTGGTTTTCGAAACGTTTCCACACGTGGCATCTTCTGTCACCTTTGCAATAGTCCCAGGAGGTAGGCATCATTCCCTGCCTTTTACAGAGGAGGAAACTGAGGCTTATAGAGATTGCATGAGTTGCCCAAAGCCACGGAGAGCTTGCCAATGTTTGCTGAGCCTGTGTTCGCCCCACCCTGCCAGTCTGCCTTCCACATTCCATAGACCAGGGGCCCCTGGAGTGTCTGTAGCCCATCTTGCATCCCAGCGACTTTCCTCTACTCACACTGAAGTTCTTGCTTCCCCTACTTGAGAGCCCTATGTTTTCCCTCGAGGAATCCAAGCTGCCTGGGTGCGTGGGGGCGCAGGCTGAGCTGCCGCAAAGACTCCTTGTTGCAAACACCTCTCCACCCTCTTCTCCCTCCCAGTTTCCCCAGGGAGGAGAGTGCCCAAAAAACCACTGAAGGACGGCACGAACAACACTGGCTCCACCTAATGGGCCAGCCTCAAACTTCCCAGGCTGAGGCTAGCCCAGGGGCCCTCCCTCTCCCGTGTCCTGATGGCTGCCCGGTGGGCTCTACCGAGTTCAACTGGGAAGCTCCTCTGCACGGTCAGCTCAGGTCAACACACAACTGCACCCTCCACACCGACCTCCCCTCCGCCACCCCCAGCAGCTTGTTGCTCTTTTTCTGATTTCTTTTCCGCTTCAAGTCTGCTGCTAATGTCACTTTCAACATGGAATTGCACCTGGTTGTCGGAGGTGGCAGATAGGAACGCTGGATGTTTTGTCCCAGGCTCCTGCATCTATCTCATTCCCTCTCCCCACCTCCGCTCGTTGCAAGTGATAACGCAGCAGTTGCAAGCTGCCTCTAAAATGTAACCACAGGGAATACAGCTCGACAGGGTCTGCAGCCTCAGAGCAGCTTTTGCACCAAGACAAAGCTGGGGGCGATCTACCCTGCTTTGGCAAATGGGAACCTCCAATGACTGAATTTGGCACCAACAACTCTGTGCGGGGACAGAAACCCGGGACTCAGCTGCTCTGGCTCCTAGTGGCCCTGCAGCTGGTGCTGAGAGGCTGGGAATGGGGCAGGAAGGGCTTTCTGGAATGGCCTGAGACATAAGCCGGGTTGGGAACAGCAAGCTGGTGGTGAGGGGACAGTAGAGTGAGAGAAGCCGAAAGTGGTCCCTCACTGTGTGCTGTTTTTCCTACACAGCAGTGGTTCTCACTTGGAAGCGATTTTGCACCACAGGCGACATTTGGCAAACTGGCGAGGGGCGGTGGGGGTAGGATGCTACTGAGATCTCGTGGGTAGAGGCCAGGAATGCCACTCAATCTCCTACACTGTGCAAGACAGCCCCTCCCAACAGAGAACCATCCAACTTAAAATGTCCACGGCGCTGAGGCTGAGAATCCGTGCTCTACAACTGTCCCAAAGAGAAGCCACTTTGCAGCTGTGCCTGCAGAATCAACTTCCTCATCAAGTTGTTGTCCTTTCGCCAACAAAGCTTTCACTGTCCGCCGTGGAAATGTTTGGGGTGGGCTGGCCAAAGGGCTCCAAAAGAAAAACAGATGCAGGCTTAGACCCCAGCTGGCCATGGGAAGCCCTGCCGTCGACGGGGCTTGCTTCATGAGGACACAGCTGCGGGGCAGCCAGAATCCAGGGAGGCCCACTGCCCGTTGACCACCAGCCAGGCGGATCTAAGGCCCGAGGGACAAAGGCCCCGAGAGGTTGGAATGGAGAGGCAAAGTCCTTCATTCTGTCCGCTGGTTTCAGCGCTGATCAGCTGTTTGTAATCTTGGGCTAGATATGTCATTGATAAAGTAGAGATGACAGTCCTTTTTGTTAGGAAAAACGAAATTCAGCTCTTTGAGAAAGGAAAGCCCACTCCAACGCAAGTTCCTTTGTTTCCGACTGATTTGGGGGTCTCTATCTCACACTGATTTGTCACCTTGGGAAGCCTGCTCTGTCCCACGTGGGCTTTTTTTTAAATTGATGCTTCTTTAAATCTTTAGTAAAGCTTCATTCATGGTTCACAACAGTTTAACAGTGGTAGTAAAACTAAAGCTGAAATGGAGACTCCCTCGACGATCGCATATCATCAGCTTTTTGTCCGTTTGGCCTTTCAGAGCTGGCCCAAGGTGGGCTAGAGAGCAGGGCCTTCACACAACCTGATGATCAGGCTAACCCGGGAAGGCGGGCATTGGGCACACTCTTCTTCTCCCAGGACAGCTTGGGGCCTAAAACCAGGGGCCTTATCTCTTACCTAAAGGGAAATGTTCATTTGGGGCTTTCTAGGGTTCAGATCTCCCTCTCCCACCACTGGCTGACTTCCCAATTGGAGTTGCCGTCCAGGCCATACACCCATAGGGAAAGATTCTCAGGCAGAGGGACACCAGTCCGAAGCACACGTGGCCTGGAGTTAGAGGGGAGATAAAGCAAAGGTAGAAGGGAGACCCTACTTCATCCACTTTCGTATTTCTCTGCAGATACTGAGAAATTTTTCACCACTGGACAAAAGGAGCTGTACCTGGAGGCCTGCAAACTGGTGGGTGTAGTGCCTGTCTCCTACTTCATCCGGAACATGGAGGAGTCCTATGTGAACCTCAACCACCATGGGCTGGGCCCCAGGGGCACCAAGGCTATTGCGATTGCCCTGGTGGTGAGCATCCTAGTGGGAGCCCATGAAGCTTGGCAGAGGTAGGGGGTTGATAGGGTGGTGGGCCCAAGAGTCAATGAGCCCCCTAATGGGACCCTAAATTGAAACTTTTATGCCCACCTTGCCCTAGACTCTGCTTGACTGCCGGTTGATTTCCCCAACCAGATGGATGCCCATTAGCTCCTGGGAAGGAGGCTGCTAGAGATCTGGGCCTTGGAACTCTATGCGCTTCCTAGGCAGGAAGCAAAGGCACCAGCCTGTGGGCCCCAGAAAAGTGACTGGGCTGGGCTTGGGCCCAAATGCTAATGTGAGAGCACAGTCCAAAATGTCAGCCTGGGTCTCGATTCCAAAGCTTACCTTTGCCATAAATGGGTTCACTACTGAGCCATTCCATTCAGTGTCTGCCCTTTGAACGTCATAATTCTTAAAGATCACCCTGCAGAGTGGATCAGGTTTTCCCACAGGAGTAACATTCCCTTTCTCTCTGCTTGGCATGAGCAAACAAGGACTTGACCTTGAATTCGTCACAGCTTTATGTAATTAGAATGGAGTATATACAAAACTGACTGCCATCCCAGGAAAACAGAAAATGTAACAACTGTGTGTCAGCACTACACTCTTGGTTCACTTAGGATGGTAAAGAGAAAGTTCGATTGAAAAAAAAAGCACTCCCTCATTTCTGGATATATAGCAGCATTTGCATTTAACACATGCCTGTTAAGAAGTATGCTGCTTTCTAGGGAAGGGGAGGGGAGGCAGGGAAGAGAAGATAGAGAACAAAGCCATCTTGAAATTTATGGAGCGTTGAAAGGCTGATTAATGAAGTGTTAGGAAGGCACCATTACCTCATGAGTTTTATGGAAAAAAATGGATAATAATGAAACCCTCTCAAGACTTGGGCCTCTTGTTTCTTAGTAACAGCAGTTTCTGTTTGGGGGCGTTTTCTCTTCTTGATTCTCTGCATCACTCATTCGACGGTTAATCACTGTGCCATTCTGGTGGACTGAACTTTATTTATCTTTCGTACTGTTTAACTGCTTACATGTTGCATTTCCCGGGCTTGGATTAAACGCACCCTCATGGTAGAGATCCTATTTTTTCCTCTCCACATCTGTCCGTCACCCGCCTATCTCCATGCCCTCGCACTTGGTGGGGCGCGGGCCCCTGGAGAGCAGGGATGTTCTCGGTTCACCCTCGTTCCCCAGCAGTTAGTACAGAGGGTGACAAAGAGATCCTGGCCTGTGCGAAATGAATGTGGATGGACTGGGTGATCGGGCCCCCACTGTGCCACGCACTGTGCTGGTCCCCAGCGTGACTCTGGAAGCGAGCATTCAACCCACATTTCTGGACACTGCTAAATGACACCTAGACTGGGAGACACTTGAGCCATCTCCCTTGCCTTCGAGCATGACGGAATTTTGCCCGCCCCGAGAGCCGAGATCGGAAGACTTGTCAGTGAAGGCCGTCGGTGGGCCATTTTGCACTGCAGTAGCTTGAGCTATCCCCTTTGCCCTGTTCCTGGACCTAGAGTTCCTGACCGCCTGCTGCTTCTCTCACTGCTTGGTGCTCTTGGAAAATGCTCAGACCCGAAGATGTGTCTGTTCTCTGTGCCTGTCTATACTGGGAACCAGGTGGAGAAGGGAAGGATAAAAGTGCTGGTTAGAGCTAACCCCAGTGCCTCACGCTGCAAGTCGTTTCCCCTCGTCTTGCTCCCTGTGGGAACGCAGACAAGCTTCGAGGTGGATATTTATCTAAGATTTAATTAAGTCCAGTTCCTTCTAAACAGCCTTGAGCCAACATCCTGACTAAAAGAGAGTGGCAGATAAGCCTGAAGCCTAAACCAGAAGAAAGGCCTCTGAAGGAAGCAGGCACAGTCAATGCTTTATGCTTAAATACTTCTATTAAATATGTCAAGTTCTTCTTAATTTTGGAGCCAGTCACAGGCCTCTCTCCTCGAGACTGAATAGTTAATGTCTAATAGTTAATATCTGTTCAGCTCATCCTTGTGCCACTTACTTTTCAGGGCTTTAATTATTTTAATGTCCCTCTTCTAAATTCCCCTGGGCAGCCCCCTTTGGCGGAGGTGCCCGGAATAAGCATATTGTCCAAGCAAAACTCCGGGGGGATGGATCGTCCCTGTGTTTCTCTCCAGTTCCTACCCACTCCTCCAGAATTGGCAGTCTGCATCTCCACACCCCTTGAAAGGGCTGGGATGTTCCAGAAAGGGGACAGGTTCTGGGCAAGGGCAGGGAACTGACTGGGTCACCAACTACCTCTGCCTTCCTCCCCCTCCCCATGGTGGCTGAAGTCCAACACAGCTGTGATGACCCTGGAGCTGGAAGACAACTGTATCATGGCGGAGGGCGTCGTGAGCCTGACGCAAATGCTGCGAGAGAACTACTACCTCCAGGAGCTGGTAGGGCGCCCTGCCCCGCCGGTCCCAGCGCCACCCCCGGGGGCTCCGAACGCCCTCGAGACAAGCCAGAGGCCCCTAGGCTTTCTGCAGTCAGTCTGGGGGCTTCTCAGAGGAGAGCCACACGTCAGAGGCTGGCAGGGGGACTGTCTTCCCTGTGGCTGTAGGAAACCCTAAGAAACCGTTTCTCTCTGGACCTCTAAGCCCCTAAGTGGATAAACTTACTTCTGTAAGTTTTTCACTTAAAAAGTGAACTTTCTTAAAGAACATAAAGACATGAAATATTTTCATAAAATACAGTGTGCCTCGAGATGACAATGATGGTTGCACAATAATATGGATACACTTAAAACCACTGAACTGTACACTTGAAAGTGGTTAAGATGGTAAATGTGTTATGTCTATTTTGCCACAATAAAAAAAATTTGAAAAAAAGGGGAAAAACACTAAAGATAATAATGGCTGGTTCATATAAAGGCCCTCCCACCAGCCTGAAAGGACCATGTCCTTTTATATCCCTACTTGTTCCTACCACAGAGAGTCATGCTTCACGGATCAATGAATGGAATTTACAATTATGATTTACTCTAAACAAATTTTTCGATTGCTTTATGCCGAACTCTCCAGAAAAAGCTGTCCTGGGTTTCGGAAAACATTTACAATGTGCTTATCTAAAGTACTAGGACTAAGTCGGGGCAGTGGGGGTCACTGAGGCTCAGAGGAAACTGAGACCCGTCCGAGGGCCCCACAGCGAGGCATTAGAAAGGCCCATTCTCCCGTCTCCCTTCTCTCCTTTGCACCCTGGGATCCTTCCCGTCCTCGCAGCCCACCCCCTCTCCCCAGCCCCACCATACTCCCTGGGTGCGGGCCTCAAGTAAGCCCCGCCCTGACATCATCTGTTAATGAGGGCCCTTTGGTGGGATTTCTACATGCATACGTGTTTTCTTGCCTTTTAGAATCTTTCCGACAATGATCTTGGTTTGGAGGGGGCCAGAATCATCTCAGAATTTCTCCAGAGAAATACGTCTTCACTCTCGAACCTTCAGCTTTCAGGTGAGTCCGTGGAAGAGGAGGGAGAGGCCGCCAGAGCGACAGGAGAGAAGGGGAAGAGCAGAGGGCGTCCGGCCGAATTGAACCCAGACCAGGTCTTTGTGATTTCAGAGACCCGAACACTGCGTCTGTACCCTGCTAAACCCTTCCAGTCGTCCTTGCCCCCTCTCCATGGCCACACTGGCTTCCCGGCTTTCCTGAACAAGCGACTTCTGACTCCCTTTGCAGAGAGTCTGTACCCCAGATTTCTGCCTGGCTCGCTCTCCTGCTTCATTCACGTCTCTGCTCAAACGTCATCTCCTTAGGGGGAACTTCCTGACCACCCTGTCAAAGCAGCATCTCTCATCATCATCACTATAGTTTCCCTTCTTGGTTTTTCTTAGAGCCATTTATTGTTCCCTGACCCCCTATTGTACACCTGAATTTTAATTAGTTTATTGTCTGTCTCACAGAAAAAAGTCACTTGAGAATTCTAGTACGCACAGACATGCTCTCACTCGGGTTTGAGATTTGAATTTATACTCTCTGCAGGGTCCTGGAACCCTTAAGGCAAGACATTAACATAAAAAGTGGTCCTATGCTGGCAATGTCCTGGGACATGCGACAGAAACAATCATAAAACCTCTTTGGAGGAACAAGCCCTCGACCCAGGCTCCAGGCTACTTGGGACTCCCACAGATAAAGCTCCACCAAAGATGGGCTCACAGTCCAAACTGCAAAACAAGGAAATAAAGCACCGTGAGAGGAGCCGGCCCTGTGACCAAGCAGTTAAGTTCATGCACTCCGCTTCAGTGGCCGAGGGCTTCACTGGTTCGGATCCTGGGTGCGGACATGGCACCGCTCGTCAGGCCATGCTGAGGCGTTGTCCCACATGCCACAACTAGAAGGACCCACAACTAAAAATATGCAACTATGTACCGGGGGGCTTTGAGGAGAAAAAGGAAAAATGAAATCTTTAAAAAAAAAAAATTAAAAACAAACAAAAAAAAACACCATGAGAGTTGCCAGACTCAACAAGTGGCAGCCTCGGACTCTCGAGAGCTTCAGAAAATAGAATTAACAGATGTAGATTATACATTGAATGACCATATAGTTTATCCTCCAAACTGCATAGGAACACCGTTAATTAACTGATACTGCAAGCAAACAGAGATCTTGCACCCAACTATAAACTATGCTTAATGTGACTAAGAACATAAAAAAGAAAAACATGCAAGAACAAACCATTGTTTTTAAAAAGACTCCCCAAAAATAGAACTTCTAGAAATTAAAAATATATACTCATTGACATAAAGACTCAATGGACAAATTCAACAGCATGTTAGATGCAGCTGAATGAAATTAGTGACCTGGAAGATAGATAAAAGCATATTATCTATCTTGGCAATATGGAAAGATAAAGATACAGAGAATTTAAAAGATGAAAGAATATAAGAGAATGAATAGACCCAAGATAGCTAGCAGGAGTTTCAGAAGAAGACGAGAATGGGTGAGCAACAACATTTGAATAAATTGTAGCTGACATGTTTCCTGAATTGCTGAATTCTCAGATATAGGAATCCTAGTAAGTCCTAAGTAAGGGAAATAAAAAGAAACCCACACCTGAGTATATCATAGTAAAAACACTTAAGATAAAAAAATCTTAAAAGCATCCAGAGAAAAAATACAGAAATAGAGTTGATGTATTTTTTAATATAAAACTTACTACATGTCAGACATTATTCACCAATTTCCCTTTTTTCACTGTAAGTATATCTTGGATTTCTTTCTATGACTGAACAAATAGATATATCTCATTCTCTTGAACTCCTCGGTAGTATTCTGTGATTGGATGTAGTGGTATAGTTCATCTAACATCCCCCTGTTTGGGGGTGGGGCACAGGTAGGTCATTTCCAGTTTTTCAATCTTTCAAATAATTTTAAAAGAACTTTCTGGTACATGCATCTTTGGGGCACATGTTCTAGTCTTTCTAGATAGACACTCAAGAGCAGAATTACTGAATATAAAGATATACTCATTTTTGTGAAGTTAAAAATTTATTTCCAAATTTCCCTTTAAGAAGACTGGACCAGGTTACAATTCCACCAATGGAATATGTTTCCCTGTACCATTGCCAGAAGGGTTATTAGCAAGTTATTGGTGAATCAGAATGGTTGTGTGTGTGGTTGTTGAAGCTACAGTACTGGAATTCAAATCCCAGTTTTGACACTGGGCAAGAAATTTACCCCTTCTGTGACTTATTTTTCTCATTTATAAACTAGGAGGATTATATTACCCAGCCTCAGACAGTGATTGTGAGGATTAAGTGAATTAAAATCTATAATACCTAGAACAGTCCTAGGATACAAGTATTCAATAAGAGTTCACTACTATTATTTTTATTACATTCCCACATTATTGTTGAAGTAGAATATCTTGTCAGATGCTTATTTCCATTTTTATTTCCTCTTCCATGAAATGTCAATTGTTATATGGGGTTGTTTGTATTCTCGAATGTTAGGCACTCTTTATATATTACAGATCTCCATACTTGAATGTTATATAACATAATCATATTATAATAATAATAATATAATATAATAATATGATCAAATATTATATTCTCAAAACTGATAGCCAGGTGCCCCAGCACCATTAATTGAATAATCTATCTTTTACTGACTAATTTGAAATGTCACCTTTATAATATATTAAACTCTGATATAAATATTGGTTTCTTTCTAGATTCTCTTTTCCATTTCATTAATCTATTTGTCTGTCTGTCTATGACAGACAAATAAATGTCTATTTGTCCATTAATATTTGTTTAGAATATTAAAATAATATGCTATGTTATAATATAATTAGTTGTAACTAATAAAACATATCAAGTATATAATATTAATATATTAGTTATGTAATTATATGATGTGGCACGATATGTTGTACATCTGAGTAGGCAAAGTCTGGCTTTCTTTTTCAAAGTCATCTTGGCTGTTCTTATGCAGTTTCTCCTCCAGTTGAATTTTAGAATCATTTTGTCAAGTTCCATTAAAAAAAGCCAGGCATTGGTCCAGGGGTTGAGGCTGCCAATGGATGTGCAGGGTGTGATGT
The DNA here is from genome assembly GCF_021613505.1 of Equus quagga. Lineage (NCBI taxonomy): Eukaryota > Metazoa > Chordata > Mammalia > Perissodactyla > Equidae > Equus > Equus quagga. The sequence goes on from NC_060286.1 coordinate 20,795,502, forward strand.
ACCAGCTCCTGGAACTCCCTGGACAGTCATGGCAGAGAGAGAAGGAACATTAAAGGGGATGGTAAATGGTGGCCCCTCTTTCTCCTGTTTTTTTCTGTGCCCATACATTCACTTTTAGGACTTGCCACCTTTTCTATGGCTGGTTGTTTCAAAGGGGAGACCGGCAGGGCTGGGATATGGGAGGGTAAGGCAGCCCTAGTCTGGAGAGCATCGCCAACGCCCACCTTCCCTCCAGGAAATAACTTCAAGGACGAAGCTGCAGAGCTGCTCAGCCAAGCCCTGTCGGTAAGAAGCACGGGGTGGGTGCATCCCAGCCACATGGGAGATGTCCTTGGGAGATCTGGGGGCCCTGGGGTGGCGCTGGGCAGAGGGAAACGAGGCCGCTTACTTGCATGGTTTAGAGAACTGGTGTTTGGACTCTGCTGATCTTGGCAAAAGCCACATGGTGTTAAATTCTCCGAGCAGTCATTGACACTTAAACAGAAAATGAATATGGAAATTGTCTTGAGTCTAAGAGCCCTAGCCCACCTCATCTTGGGGTGCTGGAGCCTCCATCACGCTGCCCCGAGAGAAGTGAGGTGTTTGCAGTCACAGAGAAGATGCAAGTTACTCTTCCCTCCACTGTTTCTTTCTCCAGTCTGATTACCGAATTAAGTCGCTGGATCTCAGTCACAACCAATTCTCTGACAAAGGAGGGGAGCACTTGGGACAGATGCTGGGTGAGTCTCCCACGGAGCGGGGGCTGGCAAAGGAGGGGTACCTGGCGACAGTTGCTCATCAGAGCTGCCTCTCCTGCTTTGTGTTGACGTTGAATGTTCTGACGATAAAAAGCAATGTAAACCACGCCTGACGTAGCTTTCAAATGGAGCAAAGCCCTGGATGTGGGAAGTAAAGCTTCAAAACAATTAGAAGAAGATTTAGAGAAATAACTTGCTGACCTCAGGGAAGCTTAGGATAATTAAATACACACAGTAGGCATAAACGGTGATAAAAACGATGCATATATTTGACAGCAATGTTTAAAACTTGCATGTGATAAAAGACATTATGGGGCCATGTTAAAAGACAAGCAACAGATGGGAGTAGATATTTGCAGCATTTGTATAATATAAAAGATTAGCATGCAGAATATTGATAAAAGTTCCCATAGATCAATCAGACACTGAAAAAAGAAAGTCAAATGCCCAAACTCTTTAGTAATTAGAGAAATGCAAAATAAAACAACAGAAAGATCCCCCCTTATCTACCAAAGCTGCAAGATATTCAAGTCAGAGAATATCAAGTGCAGCGAACTCAAGGGAGAAACTGGAGCACTCAGAGCCGGCTAGGTAAAGGCACTTTGCAGAGCAATTTGACAATATTTATTAAAATTGAAAATGGATATATTCTGTGATGCCACACTTCACCTCAAAATGTCTCAGAGAAGCTCTCACACATACACAGAGGGATGTCTGAGGAGCTTCGCTGCAAAATTGTTACAAAAGAAAAAAAGTAGAAACAACCTAAATGCTCGTTGCTGAGGAAATGAATAGAAAAGGGGAGGACACTACTAGCAGTGGGGAGGGGGTGCTCGTTTAGATGGGGTGGCGAGAGAAAGCCCCACGGGAAAGTTGACTTTTTGTTGAAACCTGAATATCAAGGAAGAAACAGCCATGCTAGGTTCTGGAAGCACCGCACCCCAGGCAGAAAGAATAGAGCTCGGCCTGTTTGACGAATTGGGGGGACGGTGTGGCTGGTGCAGACTGGACAAGGGAGGGGATTGGAAGGAGAAGACGTCATAGAGGTGGCCTGTGGCCACTCACGTTGGGCTTTGTGGACCATGACATGCATGGAGTCTGGATTTTCTTCTACACGTGATGAGAAGTCATGGAAGGACGTTCGAGTGAGGGCGTGGCATGGTTTGATTTACAGTTTTAGAACCGACACATCAAGAATGCACCTAGGAGAACACGAATGGCAGAAGGCAAGCCAGTGGTAGCGGCAGTCTAGGCAAGACAAGATCACAGCTTGAGCTAAGAGAGGAGGGCGTGCTAGAGAAGAGTGGATGGATTCAGAAGATATTTTGGAAGTAAAACCAAAAAGACTTGCTGATGTGAAGAATGAGGGAAAGGGAGAGATTAAGATAGACTCGTGGTTATTTTGTTTCAGTTACTGGTTGAATAGTGGCATCACTTACTTAGACGGGGAAAACTCAGGGAGTCACAGGTATAGAGGAGCAGGAGTTAGGCATCAAGACTTCAGTTTCGCCATGTAAGGCTTGTGATGCCTGTTCGACACCTATGATGTCAGGGAGGCGGTTTGCTGTATGAGTTTAGAGCTTGGTGAAGAGATCTGGGCTGGAGAGACACATTTGGAAGTCATGGGTATGTAGATTGTATTTAAAACCACGGGACAAGATGAGGTCGTCTAGGCAAAGGGCGTAGACAGAGTTGAGTAGGTGGCCATCCCACTGACCCCGGGTCATTGCAACATTTTTAGGTGTCGCAGAGAGGGAGAAAGAACCTGAGAAGGAGTGGTCAGTCAAATAGGAGAGAAAGTGAGGTATCAAGGAGCCAAGTAAGGGAGTATGTCAAGAAGGGGGAAGTAGTCAGCTGGGTCAAGCGCTGCTTAGAAGTCAAATAAGATGAGGACAGAAGAGTGACCACAGGAATTGGCAACATGGAGATAATTGGTGATCTTGACAGATGCTGTGTTATTGAAGTGAGTATGGAATCCCGACTGGAGTGGGTTGAGTTGAAAATGGGATGGAAATGGCAACTTAGATAACTCCAGAAGCTCTGCTGAGATGAGGCTGGAACAGAAAGACAGGTGACATGGAGTCTGGAAGGTTTTTAAGGATAGAAAATGTGGATAGAAAGAAAAGAAAAAAAAAACTGATGATGCAGAAGGAGGAGGAGATAATTAAGGGAGCAAAGTCCTTGAAAAGGCTGGAGGCGATGGCATCCAGAACAAAAATGGGGGGGGTCCCCTCCGAGAGCATTCGTTCATTCAAAGAGGGAGGAGGCCGGGTGGGTGCAGGTGCAGGCGGGCTGGTGGGTTTCAAGTTCGGAGGATGGAGCTCTCCCATCCCATTGCTGCCATTTCCTCAGTAAAGCATGAGGCAAGATCTTCAACTGAGAGTGGGGTAGGCTGATAGGTTTGAGGAGCGGGGAGAAGGTATAAAATAGCTTTTAGGAGGGGAGGAGCAAAGTGTGAATGAATTGTTGGGCAACTTGAGTCTCCATTCGAAAACTGAGCCATAAATTTAAAGTGAGACAGACTACATTCTGTTGTAATATGGTTTTCATCACACTGTATATGCAGCTTTTAAAAATATTAATATTAAAATATTTACTAGTTCATTATTATTATTAAAGCTACCAAATGTTAAGTGATGGCTCTGTGACAGGCCTCATGCTAGACATTTTACATCAATCCTCACCAAAATCTTGTACAGGTTGATATCTCCATTTTACAGATAAGAAAAAAGAAGCAGGAGAAGGTTAGGAATCCGGCCAAGGTCACACAGCCAGCGAGTGGTGAGGTCAGAATTAAAATTTAAATTCTGTGGACATTTACAAGATGCAGGTGTGTAGGGTATAACTTAAGTGAGGGAATTGGCAGAGAAGAGGAAACAAGGGTAAGAAGAGAATGAGAGAAGGGAGAGAGAGTGGAGGCAGGAGAGGGTTTGTTCTCAAAATAACATGAGGCGTTGTGCACTTTCCTGGAAGTACGTCCTGGGGCTTGACGCAGAGAGCCACGATCAGTACCCAGTGCACTGCCCATAAAAGATAACGTAGAAGACAACGTTTCCGGGGCCCGAGGGCTGCAGGCGACCCCTCCCATTCAGTAAAGCTTCAAGAGTGCTTGAGCCTCTCCTTCCAATGGTGTCCTCTGGTATCCGCCCTCCCCAAAGAAAAGGAACAATGGTAATGTGCTTAAATAGGATGTTTTCCCAACCATATGTAGCATGTAAGCAAAAGCATCTTTAAGTTAAAAAAAAGGGCAATTTCTTTGCAAACCAAGTTTCTAGAAAAGCCTGTCGCCTCCCCACTTCCAACTGATTGTGTTCCGAAAGCTCTCCTGGATAGAAATCCTGGAGCCACCGCTGCTCCCATAGGTCTCCATGAAAAAAGCATGTCATTTAATACGCCACAGCACAGCCTCCCTGTGTAAATACAACCCCTGTTTTCCATGCTTTCTCCATCTGTTTTAGTGGTTGGGTAATATTCCACCAGGTGGATATTTGTGATATACTTTACCCTTCCCCTGTGAGTCACAAACCTTACTTTTATAAGTGATGCTGTGGTAAACGTCTGCAAGCATGTAGCTCTTCTCGTATCTGGTACTGTCTCCTTAGGAAGGGTCTCGGAGGTGATATTGCTGTGTGACGGGTATATACATGTTGTAGGAAAATATCCTTGACAAGATAGTATTTGCCAAATTATACCAATTTGCTTGCCACCTGCAACATGTGAGTATGATTGTTTCATAGCATCGTTGCCAGCATTGGGAATCGTCTATTTTCCGTTTGAGTGACTGAAAAAATGTGACCTCAGTGTTTTCTCTGCGTGAGCACAGAGGGATCCGTGTGCCCAACATCATGGATGTCTGCTCACACTGAGCGTGGGTTCTGCGGGATGTGGGGGATGCTAAGATGACTCCCTCCCTCCACCAGCCTTGAATGTAGGGCTCCAGTCGCTGGATTTGAGCTGGAATCACTTCTACACGCGGGGAGCTGTGGCTTTGTGCAATGGTCTCCGGGTAAGGCTCTCTCTGGGAGTGGTTTGTTGATCCCGGTTGGGGGCAGCTGGGGCCTGCCTCCTGCCATCTTGAAGCTCTTCCTCATGGTGGCCATTGATGAGGGCATACTGAGCTCTCATCAAGTGCTCTTCACATTGTTAGTCTCCTTCCCACCACCCCTGGAGGTGCGTCATTCTTTGGTACCAATCCTAACGAGGTAAGTTCACCACGCAGGGGTCTGGGTGGCATCTTTGGGGCTACTTCAAGAGAACAGTTTACTTATCGTGTAGGGAATGACCAGAACCCAAAGGGAATGAGTCTCGAGAGTGCTTGAGACTCCAAGCCCAGCCGGGAGGGCCTGGAAAGATCTGGCAGATCCCTCTTTCCCAGAGACCACTGACCACCCAGTCTGGATGCAGCAGAGGGTAGAAATAGGGGCCGTTTCCTGGATGAGTTGCGTGCACCCTTGATGCTGGTGTCATTCTCCCCTCTCCCTGGAGACCAATGTGACCCTGAAGAAACTGGATGTCTCCATGAATGGCTTTGGGAACGAGGGGGCTACGGCCCTAGGGGATGTCCTCAGACTCAACAACTCCCTGGCCTACCTAGATGTTAGCGGCAATGACATTAGCAACGAAGGAGTCTCCAAAATCAGCAGAGGACTGGAGCTCAATGACAGCCTCAAAGTCCTGAAGGTAAAATCCTTACCTAAGCTGGGAACCGGTCATTTTCTGTGTGCATACGTGTGTGTGTGTGTGTCTGTGCCTGTGCATCCAGGTGTGTGTCCGTGTGTCTATGTGTGTATATCTGTGTCTACATGTATGTCTGTGCATCCATGTGTGTGTCTGTGTCCATGCATTCTTGTGTGTATCTGTGTGTGTCTGCGCATCCGTACGCGTGTCCATGCTTCTAAGTGTGTGCGTCCATGTATGTGCATCTGTGTGTCCGTGTGTGTCCATGCATCTGTGCATGTGTGCATCCATGTGTGTGTGTGTCTGTGTATGTTGGGGTGAGGGCAGCAGGGTGATGGGGCTGACATTGCTGGAGAGCATCACTGGGAAAATCTACCCTGTGCTTCACATGTGCATATGTTCTTGACTGTCTCTCTGCTGTAATCCCAGGGTCACCCTCCACTCTCAGCTGGTGCACAGTAGTCATCCCTAACCATCCTTCCTTCCTCCCATCTGGGTCTCCTCCAGGCTCTTCACACTGCAGCCCGAGTGTGCTTTCTGAGCATAAATCTGACTTCTACCTCCACCCCCATCTACTCTCCTCCACCTTAGACCCCCATGGCCTCCTGTTGCTCAGATCCAGTTCTCTCATCCCTCTGTGCTTCTCCAACCTCAGTTTACCCCATGCTCTCTCTCGCTGTCCCACCAAGGCTGGCCTCAGGGTCTTCTTTCATCTCCTTTCCTCCTGCTGCCGGGTCTGGCTCAGGCTGCGTCCTCGGCCTGCAGTGCCCGGGCCCCCTGCTCCCGGCCACCTGCCTTGATTGTCGCTCTGCCTCCTGGCGCACCTCCAGCAGCAGTCCTCAGGGAGCCTTGGCGGCATCCTCAGAACCCTGCTCACCCCTGCCTACAGAGCTTGCTGCAGTCTCTCCTCACACCCTCATCGGAGGGACTCTGACCGTCTGTCCCCCCACTAGTGTGAAAACTTCATGGAAACAGAAACCGTGTCTGAGTCTGCCCATCGTTGGACCCGTTGTACCTAGCACTGGGCATAAAATAGATGCTCAACGAATATTTATTAAATGAATGAATGAATACATATTTCATTTTAAGTTAATTTGCTTATAGATGCTAATTTACAATACAGAAGCTTCTGGGCAGTTGGAAAACAGATGGAAGATGAGGACTTCTATTAACAGTTCCCCTTTCTGGGACTCCAACCACTAGCCAGGTCCCGTCTCATGTGGTTTGCGTCCTCCTCATAGCCCAGCCCTCCAGGTGGGCTCCACTAGCCCCACTTGTCAGATGAGAAAACGGAGGCCCTGTGACTTGCTCAGGCCACACTGCAGGCAAGAAGCAGAGGGAAGTCAGCCCCACCTGGCTTTCCACTGCAACACCGACTCCCTCAAGATGTCGGGACGGCCCAAGGGGGACCACTGACATTGGGGTGCTCGTGGAAGAAGAATGGGAGTCAGGAATCAGTAAAGATGAGCCGCCATCCCAGAGGGCAACCATCTTGGAGCTATGAAGGTGACAAGAGGAAGTCAGAGTCCGCCCAGTGGAGGGAGCCTGGTGACTGCAGACCAGACCAGATGGCCATCTAGGGCCTGGGAGAGCTAAGAGTCTGGCCTGGCTGGAGTGGCACCAATTGTAACTCAGATAAGAGAGACTGACCCAGCCTGTGAATGATTCAGCTTTGGTGGCCAATGAAGCCAAGGGCAGTTCAGAGAACCTGAATTTTAAAAGACTAAACATTGCCTGGGGCTGGCCCAGTGGCCTAGCGGTTAAGTTTCTGTGCTCTGCTTCGGTGGCCGTTTGGTTCCCCAGGCGCAGACCTACACCGCTCGTAGGTGGCCACACTGTGGCAGCAACCCACATACAAAATAGAGGAAGACTGGCACAGATGTTAGCTCAGGGCAAATCTTCCTCAGCAAGAAAAAAAAAGAGAAAGAAAGAAAAGAAGAGAAGACTATAAATTGCCTCAGCAAAATGACAACAGGGGTTTTCTCTGGTTGTGGAGTATAGACAATTTTAACATTTTTTTACCTCTTTTAAAATTTTTTCTATGATGAGCACATGTAAGAAATATATTTTGATTTTTAAAAATGTTTTTAAAATGAAAAGAGTTTAAAATGTAATTCTCAGTTTGGCCATAGGTGAAGGCCACATCAATTTTTCCACTGGAATTATCTATGCTTCTCCACATCCAGCCCTAGCCTCCTTTCTCTAATCTTGGATAAATAAAGCGTTCTCCCTGAGAAATGAGTCAAGCAAAGGCTTCTAGATGCTAAGACCTAGGAGGGCAGGGCTCAAGTCTGTCTTTTTTCACTGGAGAACATCCGAGCCTAGGAAACACCTGACACACAACACAGCGGATGCTCGATAAAAGTCCCTGCCTGCCTCATCATGGAACCAGCTGAGCCCCTTGGAGAATAATAACTAACACTTGTCGGCTGCTTCCTATGAACCAAGAACTCTTTTGAATACTTTGCTCGAATCCATTTGTTGAATCCTCAGAGCAGCCCTAGGTGATGTGTCAGGGAACGAATGCCAGGCCAGAGAGCTGTAAGCAGGGTCACTGGGCTCCGTGCTTCCCTCTCTGCACCATGCTCCAGGGGCTCCCAGCACAGGTGGGACAAGGCCCTGAGTACTTAACTAAGCCCGCAAGGTCCTGCGTGGTCTGGCCCATCACAGCTCTGCGGCCTCGTTCTCTCCGCTCCCACTCACGAAGCATCCGCTACCGCCCAAGCACCTTTGCGCTTGCCTACCCTCATCTTCTTTGGTGCATTTTGTTCCCTCCTCTCGTCCTGTCCTCCCTTCTTCAGACCTGACTAATCCCCATTAGTCCTGCAAGGCTTGACTCAAGCGTGCATCCACTGTACTGGAGGCCCCTTTCCTCGCTCCTGTGATGCCAGTGTGTGCCTCTGTCACTGCCGTCACGGCACTTCTGATGCCATTTGCTTGTTTGCCTGTCCCTCTCTACAGCCTAAGTTACCAGAGGGCAGAGACCTTGTCATGTCTGCCTGCACAGCTCTCAGCA
>NC_060286.1:20803941-20918457 GCF_021613505.1 Equus quagga
GTGCTCTGAGCCAGCCTCTCCTGTCCCCATCTCAGCCTCCTCCTGTCTCGCTCCTCCTCCCACAGCTTTTCCTGAACCCTATGAGTATGGATGGAGCTGTTTTACTTATCCTGTCCATCAAGAGGAACCCCAAATCCAGTATGGAAGAACTCGACATTTCCGTGAGTGATCAAATGGTAGTCGCTTGCACCAGGGAGCAAGCCAGTTACTGTGGCCACTCCAGGTTGGCAGGTGCCCCCAGCTCTATCCCTCACGGGCCCTCACACAAATGCTCCATGAAAACGTCACTCCTTTGGAGCATAACTCTGCCTTCCAGGGTCCTTTCCATAGGAGTAGCCATTCAGTCAATAACATCAGGGTGTGACATCATGTACCAGATCCTGGGAACCCAGGACCTGAACACCTGAGAGGGAGCCTGAGCGTGGAGATCAGGAAACAGTGGGAACTAAGGCAGAAGGACCACAGAACGGAATTTGTTTACTGTCAGCTTTGCTGATAGATGGAGCTGGGTCCCAGGATGGTTCCAGAATCACAGGATTTTTAGAACCTGAATATAAAACATGTACAAACTTGCATTTTCATTTCATGACCTGGCCTACTCAGAGTGCTATTTGAGGGTAAAAATCCCTGGATGGTGGAGGAAAGCCCAAGGTGACTCCAGACTCCTGCCAGGTGCCCTTGCCTGAATCACCCGAGAGGTGGTAGCTGGTGGTTACAATATCCTACACTTGTCTACCATTCTATAATCTTTTTTTTACCCCAAAGTGATTTTCTGTACCCCAGCTCCTCTGATCCTATTCCGGGAGGTAGGGAGAATGAATTCATGTCCTAGCGCTGCCGTGGCAAAGTACCACAAACCCGGTGGCATAAACAATAGGAATTTATTGTCCCACAGTTCTGGAAGCTAGAAGTGCCAGATCCAGGTGTCAGCGGGTTGGTTCCTTCAGAGGCTGTGAGGGAGGCTCTGTCACACGCCTCTCTCCTCACTTCTGCTGGTTGCCGGGAGGCAGTCTTCGGCGTTCCTTGGCTTGTAGCAGCATCACCCCCATCCCCGCCTTCATTTCAGGTGGCATTCTCCCTGTGTGCATGTCCATCTCTGTATCCAAACGTCCCCTTTTTATAAGGACAGCAGTCATATTGGAGCAGAGCCCACCCTAATGACCTCATTTTAATTTCATCATCTGCAAAGACCCTATTTGCAAATAAGGTCACATTCACGAGTACTGGGGGTTAGGACTGCAACATCTTTTTTTATGAGGGACACAATAACAGGTTCTTTTCCTCATTTCCCCACTTTACATATGAGGAAACTGAAACAGAGAGGTTAGGTCACTTGTCCAGGACTGCACAGCAAGTGAGAAACATAGCACGGAGTAAACCCAGGGCTTCTGCCTCTTACTCTAGAGTTCCTATAAAGGTAAAGTCCTTTTACATTTCTTTAATGACACACAAATATCACGTTTTGGTAAGATTTTAATGCCTTGCAATTATATCAGTGAGGATATTTTGAATATTTAAACCCAAGCTCCTTGGAACTGAATAATAAGTAAAATCCGGACTTATGTTTGCGACAGATTATAAAACATTATAAAAACATATCAGATTTTCTTCTCACTTTGTTCCCTCGCCCTCTCTCCCCGCCCCAGGCTCCGGCTTGTGTTCATGGTCTTTCTCCTCGGGGCCCTCTCTCCACCCACTTCCTACAGCTCTGGCCTTGCGCCCCACAACACTGCCTTATCCCGCACCCCACCCATCATGACTGTCAGCCACAGGTGCAGGTTTCGTTAGCTCTTGGCTCCCCCGCCAACAGCACAGGCTGGAAGTATGGACACAGGCGCTGCGTCAGAGGGGATGTTAGAAACGCTGCTGTTTAGGCTGCAGACTGCGTATAAACCCATGCGCTGGGCTCACACTGCCCCTTAACAAGCCTACCAGAACAAAGGGGTCTGAAGTAGCCTTTTCCTTCCCTTTTGTCAACCATGCTGCCATAACTCTAGATGGTGTTGGAATTCCTTTATTGTAGATACTTCTAGAACTTTCTCTAGAATATCTACAAAGGGGAGGGACTAAGTCTTCAGCCCTCAAGCATGGGTTTAATTCTTTGAAAAGGCAAAAGATACTCAGAACCACAGCCGAGGGAGGAAGCAGGTTGATCAAACTGGCGGAGGCTGGGGTTGTGCAAACATGATTTCACAGGACACATTTTCCCCTGTGGCCTGTGACCCAAAAGGGGGCTTCCCAATGCATTTCGAGCCATGATGGGATGGTTGGAATGAGGGATCTCCTTCCAGGACTCCCGCTCTGAAGACCAACACTGGGATAGATCCAGACGTTTCAGGGCCTTTGTTTCGGGCCCAGTCTCACGGCCCTGGACGCAGGCACTTACGCTCGCCCTCTGAGAGCCGAGCTGCGCCGACAGCACGTGACGGACGAGCCACCAGCACCGACTAGAACATCTGACCAAAATCACGTGGGAAACTTCCAGGTCAAACCATGAGCTCTAAGAAACGTCCCATCTAGGAGCAGCAACGCAGGACAAACTGGAAAAGACAGAACGCTCTGACTTTGGCTTGGGTGGGCACGCTGGTCTGGGCAGGGAGACGGCACAAGGGCGGTGTCCACCCCGTGATGGGTCCTCTCTCTCCCCGCCTCAGAACGTGCTGGTGTCTGAGCAGTTCGTGAAAACGTTGGATGGGGTGTATGCCGTCCACCCCCAGCTGGACGTGGTGTACAAGGCGGTGCAAGGCCTGTCTGCCAAGAAAGCCGTCCTCCTGTGGACGAACCCCATGAAACTGATCCAGGTGAGCCCCACTTTCCTCTCAGAGCCCCAGGCACGCCCGGAGAAAGCCGACCTCTGGGTCCCAATCAGCGACCCAGAGTTTCTCCTCCCCAAAGGGGCTGCACAGCCCTCTCTGACAAGGAACGTCCCAGACACGGAATGTTCCCTGTGGATTTAGGATCTCTCAGCAGCGCTTCCTGCCTCCAGAGAAGGGAAGAGCTGAGAACTGGCTGCAGTGGGAGGGGCTACCAGCTGGGATCCACCACTTCCTCATGTACCACCAGAGGCAAGGCACTAAAGCTCTCTGTGCCTCAGTCTCTTCACCTGTGTAATGCGCATAATGATAGTACCCACCCTGGAGGGCTTTGTATATAGAAATATAAATTCTATAATACACACGACGTGCTGAGAAGAATGCCCGGCACATGATAAGCGCTCAATAAACACAGGCTCTTTCCAGTAGCTGGTGAGGGTGTCAAGATACCCCTGTGGTCAGGATGGCTATTTGGTGACTTCAGCTAAAGAGGGACCCTCAAGTCCTTTATATCTAGTGATAAACTGCACCTGGCTGAGTCTTTCCTTAGACTGTTTCCAACAATCACAGGGGGCAGACGGAATGATGGAAATAAAAACTCAGAGACCGTTAGAAGTGGAAGGGGTGTTGGAACCCCTCTGGTCGGATTGCCTCACAGAGCAGTGACCAGCCCCGGCTCTGGTGTTTCCACCACTGGCTCTTGCCCCGAGGTGGAGGTGCCAGGGCTGCTCCTGGAGGCAGACTCGTTGCTACCTGGGGAAGCAGGAGCGGGGATGCTGCTGTGCAAATACGGGTTCTGCAGGGTGTGTGGCCCTGGGGCCACTTCCTGGTGCATCTGCTCTGTGCCTCAGTTTCCAGGACTAAATGGAAGGGCTCTTGCAAGAAAATTATTGTTGTATGAAAAGTTCTAGAAAGCAAAGGGATATCAAATGTCTTTACGAGTCAGAGGACGTCAGATGAGACCAAGGGGGGAACTTGTGTTGCAAGAAGATCAGGATGCTCCAGGGAACAGGAATGGACCTATCTGATGCAAAGCGATGCTGTTGGTTTAAGACAGAGTAAGAATGGAGTCTCAGAGGAGAGGCCAAACCAGACACACACAGCCCTTCCCCTCAGGGGGCCAACAATCTGGCTGGGAAAACGGATCAGATATGGTAATTTCGAATAGAAAGTATCATATGATAAATAACAAATCAGCGACAAAGGCAGCAAATATAACCAGAATCCAAGTTAGAGGTCTCTGTAAGGTGCGGCAAACAGAAAAGGCTACTTCCTGGCGGAGCCGGGGTTGGGCAGGGCCTTGAAGAGCAGGAAGGATTCAGGGGAGCAAAAGCGCCAGGAAGGGGGTTCCGGGAAGAGGATCCCCACCAGCACAGGAGCAGAGGGGCGACTGCACGCAGTGGGTTGAGGGATGGGAACGGAACCACGTGGCTCCAGCAGAAGAACCGTGCGGCTCCAGGCTCACAGGGAAGCCGGGAAGTCAAGGATGGAAAGGGAGGCTGGGGCTGGATGTGGCCATCCTCCGATTTCAGGCTCAGTGTTCAAGTTTGACTCCTTGGGGAGTAAGGAGCCAGCGAGTGTTGAGGAGTGGGTGTGGTGTGGATCCGGCAGGAACAAGGGAAGATTTTTCAGGCAACAGAGAGGGAAATGGACTGAAGCAGGTAAAGATGAGAGTGGGGAAACCAATGGGGACACTGTTGTGGTATTCTAGGTCTGGAATGATAACTTGGGTGAGAGAGACATTGGAAGTGGAGGGACAGATGTAGGAGACATCATTATGGAGCATCTCCAGGACTTGGAGAATGGTTGGGCATATGGTGTGTGTGCGTGTGTGTGTGTGTGTGTGTGTGTGTGTGTCTTCGGAGAAGGGAGGTCTGTGATGATAAGAGAAAGCCAAAGATAACCCCAACATTTCAAGTCCAAGGGACCAAAAGAAAGATGGTATCATTGCCAGAGGTAGGGAAGTCTGGATGGGGAAAGGGGGCCACCCCCGGCCCTGCCTCTCTCCAGCCCCAGCCCTCCCCATCCTCCCGCCTTGCTCTCCACATTTCAGCCCCACCAGATTCCTCCATCCTTCTCTGCATCAGTTCTCTTAACTCCAGGCCTGTGTACACGCAGGTCCGTCTACCCAGAATGCCCTTCCTCCTGCCCTCTGTCTCATCATTCCTACTCATTCTCTAGGTCTCTCGTCACATGTCACGTCCTTGGACAGCCCTTCTCAGATTCCCTAGTGATGCAGAAATGCCCTTGCCCCTTGCCATGTGCTCCCACAGCCCTCTGCTTCACCCTTTCACCCCGAGACTGTGCATCCTCCAGGGCAGGAGCTGCGCTGGGTCTCGTCAACGGCATCTACCAAAGGAACAGGCCCTTACGCTGCTCAAGGTCCTTAGTTGCTGATGACAGAATCCATTCTAGTGGGTTAAGCAAAGAGGGATGCACTGCTGGAGACAGACCACAGAAACATTGGGAGGGCTGAATAAACAGACTCCTGGTTTAGGGTCCAGAAATGGCTCCCCAAACACCCCAACTGGGTTGCCGGGCCAGGTGCTGCTTCTGCCACGATCAGGAAGCTGCCCGATGAGGAATCCCCCGCTGAATCAGGAAGCCACCCCCACATCTTCCCACGGCCCACTGTCTCCACATCAGACCTCTCACCCGAGCCTCACACAGGTGCTTGGTGAAAGCCAGCCCGTGCCGACCCCTAAGTCAAGGGATTTGGGGAAAGTCGATGTTTGGCTTTCTGGCCTCTGCATTATAGAGGCATGCTGTGAAGGGACTGGAGTGGGTGCTGAGGGCTCACCCATGGCATCTGACACAGCACCCAGTGACAGTGTGCAGAACCGAGCCCACTGAGACTCACCTCGGATGTGTTGGATGGAGGTGCCGGGGGGGTGTCAGCATGGACGTGTGAGCAGCTGTTGAAAATGCAGAACTGGTCGCCCCAGGTGGGGAGAGGCAGTGCACACCAGAAAGGACAGCATGGGGAAAGAAGAGAAGGGGACCAAGGATGGATCCCTGAGGAGTTCCTCTGGGAGCAGGATGTCTGCAGGAATACCACCAATAGAGCAGGGCCCTGCCGGGGCCTTATGAGATGCAAAAAGAGGACCCCAAAAGAACATCTGAATGACAGTGAAAGGTGCTCACAATGCGTTAGTACAGGGCATTTTATAAAACTGCATGTACAGTAGAAAGATGATGGATGGATGGATAGCTCAACAGATGGATAGATAGATGGACATTAGATAGGTAAATAGATGATAGATAGATGATAGATAGATAGATAGGATACACATCAAGATGTTACCTCTGGACGATAGGATTGGATTCATGGGTTATTTTTAATTTACTTCTTTCTAATATAAAATTACCTTGCAATGTGAGTAATATTTTCAAAATGAAATACTATTTTTAAAATGCTCTAACACAGTACATCTCCATATAAGCCCTTGTGTGAAGTGGCGAGAATTCCATGAGTTCCGAGAGCCTGTCCTGTCTGTGTCACTACGTGGCGGTGGTTTGGTCTTTCAGTCTCGGAGCCAACAAGGGCCCCCACCATCCACAGTGTACCATCTACACTGGTTTTAGTGGAGGCAATTTCAAACCTAGTAACACGTGTGAACACGAGCACCCACGCTCTCCCCTCAATGCTGGGGGGCCTCAACCGCATCGACTCCCACCCTCCCACCTTTGGAGCAGCATGGAGATCCTGCTCAGGGGGTGCGGGCTCTGGAAGCTGAGCCATACCCCAGAACCACAGTGGCCCGCAGGGTGCCAGGCCTCGGTATGGGCGGGACTCTTGATCTACACCCCCAGTCTGTCCTCTCTCACTGCCCCTCCGCCTGCTGGCTCTGGGAGCGCCCGCCACCCTTTGGTGGGAGGGGAAGGGGTGTTGTTACAGATGTTACCAGGTCAAGTGTTTGCTCCTGGTGTCCCTGCTTCTCTCAGAGCTATGCAGACCAGCACAAAATCACGGTAGTGGACTTCCTCAAGAACTTGAACCCCACCGGAACCATGAGGATGCCTGTAGGCGAATTCCGGAAAGCTATGGTACAGGTATGCTGATCCCCAGTGGCCGCAGGCACTGTGTGTGTGTGTGTGTGAGAGAGAGAGAGAGAGAGAGAGCGAGAGAGAGCACAAGAGACAGACACACAGACAGAGACAAAGCACAAGCACTTCATGGAGCTTCCCAGGATTGGCTGTGAGAAGCCATTTATCTGCCTCACTTATCCAGACCCAGAGGGAAATCTCAGACTCCCTCGACCCCCTGCTGAAGTCGTTCTCTGTTCCGTAGACTTGATGCCACCGAGGACCCAAGATGCCACATGAAGACACACACTCTTCATCTTAGAGGTCTTTCTCCCATCGCACTTGGCTACCGGGCAGACACACAAAGGGAGTGGGAAAAGAGACACATCCCAGAGCCCCAGTATGTCCACCTTTGGCCCTCTCCTCTTGCCTGGAATCCCACTCAACCCCCAATATGACGAAGGTGCTGAGGCCCCTGAAACGCCAACTGGAAGAGGCCCATGGTCAGAGCAGCCCTAGGGAGGAGCTGGGCCCGGCAAGACAGGGGTCAGGAGGGGACGTTCTGTCAGCCGTGGTCCCGGGAGGAGTGAGGCTTTATGTAGAGTGTGTGTGTGCGTGTGTGTGTGTGCGCGTGTGTGCGTGTGTGTGTGTGCGTGTGCGTGTGTGCGTGCGTGTGTGTGTGCGCGTGTGTGTGCGTGTGTGCGCGTGCGTGCGTGTGCGCGTGTGCGTGTGTGTGTGTGTGTGCGTGTGTGTGTGTGTGTGTGCACGTGTGTGGTGGGGAGGCCTGGAGAGGGGTAAGCAGAAAGCTCCATTAACCTGGGCTGTTCCATCCACCTCCTCAGCAGAAGCAAGTCCCCTTAAACCGGTCCCAAATCAGGGAGCTGATAAAGAAGATTGACGAGAAGACCGGCATGGTGAACTTCAGGTCAGCCCGGGCCCTGCGGCCCATATGCCTCTCCAACTTCTGCCGCGGGGAGGTCCCCAGTTCTCTGTGAGGCGCCCTGGCAGGGTGGACCTGGGCTCCGGGTGCCACCCTGTCTTCATTTTATTAGGTGTGACGTCCCCCGCCTGGCCTCCCCTGCAGCAGGTGGCTCCTCTGGCCTGGACCCCAAGGCCAGGCCACTATTTACCCTCCTCTTCCTCTTCCATTCGCTCTCAGCAGAGCTTCGGCCTCAGCCATATACTGCCGCTGGCTGTGGGGCAGATTCTGGGGCACAGGGCTCACAGCCGAATAGGAGGTGACACAGGGAGCAAACAGTTAGGCCCCGGCGTGGTGAGAGGGGTAATGGGGATTTGTGCCAGGTATCACAGTGGCCCAAAGAGAGGGTATCACTCAGGCGGGGGGTGTCACATAGACACAGTCCAGAGGACAGGGGACTAAAGCATGAGCCGGTACGTGGGGGAGCCTCAGGCCATCCAGCTCTGCTGTGGCTTAGGGAGTCACGCAGGCCGTGACAGGCTGACCTCCTTGAAGAGACAGAAAAGGACCCTGACAATAGTAATAACAGAAACCAACCCCCCTGAGCCCTCTCCACGTGCCAGCAGCTCTGCCGGTCCCTAACAGGCACAGGCGCCTGTCCTCTCACAGGGCCCTATGCCGGCCGGCCATGCTGTGCTCACCCCCAGGCTGTAAGTGATGAGACTGGGCTCCAGCAAAGGGAAGCCCAGAACCTAAGTGCCTGCAGCCAGGAAGGGGCAGCGGTGGCCTTTGAACCCAGGTCTGAGTGGTTCCATACCAGCCCTCCTTGCCAGGGCCGCAGGACCCCAGTGGGTCTGCTTTTGGCTCCCACATGACTTCATGTCTTGCAGCGTCCCTAAGGAGCTCTGTGAGGAGGCCTCTCTGGTCCTGCCCCACAGCCATCCCCCAATGCCTCTGTCCTGAGCCTCGAATAGCGTCTCCACGTGAAGAAGCCACAGTGCAGACGGGAAGGACAGACTTGCCCAGCTGCAAACCCTACTCTCGTTCAGAGTGTGGCGTGTGCAGGGCTCTCAGTCTCTAAATCTTTAGAATGGGGTGGTAGCCACAGCACCCAAGAGGGTTTCATAAGGATCACCTGGGGGAAATGCACATAAGGAGCTGACACGGTGGTGTCATTCAGGCATGACACTATCATCCAGCAAGGGACCCCCCAAGGATGGCTCAGGCTCACATCCTCCCTACACCATGCCCACTCCCTCTAGTGCGGCTTGTGTGTCTCTGTGCCGATGTCCCCGCTTGCTGTTCCTAACGTGGCATCTCTCTCCTTTGGGATGCTGGTGGGAAGGCCCAAGGTGGAGGTCAAGAGACCAGGTTCTGGGTCCAGCAAACCCTCTAGCTTTGCAGATGAAGTCACACAGCCATCGAGAGGCAGAGCTGTGGGCAGGGTCCCCGCGTCTCAGGATCCGAGTAGGGGGCTCTTGTGGGCACCTCAAATTGCCCCTCAGATCACACACCACCACTTTATTAGTCCAAACTGCCCTCTGGTCACACACCGCAGCTCTGTTAGTTCTGATTAGAGGGCAGAGTTGTAATTTTTCTTGTTGCAGGAATTTTCTATTTTCATTTTTTTTTTACAAATAATATCTGCTTGTGAAAATTCTAAACCCACAGAAGTATAGCAAGGAGAAAGTGAAGGTCCTCTTTTATCTCCCCACCCCACAGCTCTCTCTGCCTCCTAGAGAGCTCTCGTGAGCAATTTCAGGTGCACGTCTCCATACCTTTTCCCACGGACTCGCAATCAAGAATGTGCGTATGCGAGTGAGTGTGTGCCACAGTGGTTAAAAACAGGCTCTGGGGTCAGAACACCTGAGTTCCAATCCTGGCTCCACTCCTGTGGAACCTTGGGCAAGTTACCCAATCTCCCTGTGCCTCAGTTTCCCCGTCTGTATTATGGGGCTTATAATAATACCCATGGCATAGGAGGTTTTGAGGATTAAATGGAGTAATGTCTGTAAAGCATTTAGAACACTATCTGGCATATGACAGGCTCAAAGTACACGTGTATTTTGTTATATATTATTTTACCTCCCCATACACACACACACACACACACTCACATTACAGGGCTTCCTATTTGTCATAAGTAGAATCATCTTCTTGGCTCCTCTGAACCTGCTTTGCCTTATGGTATATTAATACATTGAGCTCCATCTCAGTCTGTTTTAGCTGCCATATGGTATCTCATAGTACAGGAGTCTCATAAGTTAATCTCATTTTTATGGACATTTACGTTATTTCCAATGTTTTGCTACTACAAATACTGTCACCAACATCCTTTTGATGGAGTGTTCGCGTGCACGCGTTTCTCTAACGGGCTCGGTGGAGTGGGGTCAGGGCAATTGCTGGGTCAAAGCGTGTGCACATTCTAAAATTTAAATCTGCTGACAACATGAACCAGCTCTCTGCCCCATCCCCGGGCCGACCCCGAGCCTTACCCACGGTCAGAGCACTGCCAAGAGGAGGGTGGGTTCACGCAGGCTCTCTTGGATTTGAGCCTATCTAAACACGCTGGTCAACCAGCCATGAGGCTGCACTGGCGCTCAGTGCTACCTGCTTACCTTTCAAACCAGTCTCTTGAAAATGGCGAAGCCATAGCAACAAGTCTGGTCTGGAAAGAAGTCTCAGCGAGGAGAAGTCCTGGCAAGTCGGATGGCGGCAAGGAGGAGGCGGAGAGCTGGCTGGAAACTCTGTGCACAGACACCGAGGCCAGGACTGTGAGCAAGCAGGTGAATAAAGTCTGGCTTGGTCTCCGTGTCACCGGGAGGCTGGTGTGCCCTTCACCAGGGGGGCGCCCTCTGGTTCTAGTGACCACCAGGGGGCGCGTGCTTGGCGGCCTAGAAGACAAATTGGAAATGCAACGGGGTTGCTAGGAGGCAGGAAAAGAGCAATGGGGAGGTCAGCACACAAAAGCAGTGGTTCCAGTCAATGTAAACTGTGTCAAGGGGAGAGATCTCTGAGATGCGGGAGGCAGTGGCAGAGGGAACAGATGCTCAGGAAATGAGAACAGGCGCCTTCTGGAGCAGGTGCAGAGGGCTCACGTGGAGAGAGCTCAGGACAGGAGACTGAGAGACCCGACATCTAATTGTGGCCTGGCACTACCTGGCCACCTGAACTTGGAGCCTCATGGTTCCACCTGAAAAGTGGGACAGCTGAAATAAAGGCTGCCCAGTCTGTCCCAGGGATCTACCGTGCTATGTTTCTTTTCAAAACTCCTTGGGAAACGGGGGAGATATGAGGAGCTTAGCTAAAAAGCAAGAACAGCCAAGAGGACCAGGCACTGAGCAGATGGGGGAATGGGGACCTTAAAGGGTTTAGATTAACCTCACCAGTGTCTTTGTGGACGAACAAGGCCAGCAATTGTCCCAAGCATCTCTGTAGCACCTGCACAGCACCTGGCACACAGTAGGTGCTCAATAAATACCTGTGGAATGAACAGACATGATCACCTGGCAATTGTTTGGGGCAAGTGGTGGGAAAGTGGGGGCTGGATGGGGGCGCATCCAGGAACCAACACTTTGGCGCCCCAGAGGACTGCTGGAACAGCATTGGTCGTCAAGGCACCAGCCCTTGGATTTCACTCGGCTTCTTCACTGAGGATGGAGGCGATGCTGAGGCCTCTCTGCGCAGGTGGCAGAATCATTATTGTAAATAATTTATGTTCCCCCCTCCCATGCACCATATTTTCCCCTCTTCCTTCCTTGTTCAGGGTTCTATCCTGGAGTTGAATTTTCGTTAATTGGGTGGACTAGGGGCTCAGAGGCAAAATTAGGATGATGAAAAGAAAAAGAAATGCAGTGAGCAGTCTGTGGGCTGAAACTCACATCGCTCATACACGTCAGGGTAGGTAGACGTCTTTGCTCCAACTCTCCGAATGAATCGAACCCCCTTGAAGTCAGGAACGTTGTCTCCTAAGTCTATTATGATCCAAAAGACCATCACGTCCCCTGACCGTAACTAAGCATTCAATAGCTGCTGGTGTCGTGGAACCCTGAAGATAACGAGGCCACGAAGTACCAAAATTTGTCATGGGATATAGGTTATGGATCAACAAAAACAGCAAAGTATTCTCAAGATGCTTTTATTCATCTTTGGCATAAAAATGAAAACGCAACAATTTTCGTATCAGATGTTATTTTTTGTTTGGGTAGCTTTGGGGGAATGATGGAGATATGGGAAAGCTAAAATCTCCCCTTCCACTCTGACCCTTTGGGCTACCCCTTGACATCTCCACCCGCAAGTTAAGTGAAGGACGCCTCCCCCAAACCCTGCCTGCAGCAGCCCCGACGCCTTCCCCACGGTGGGGTAATTCTCACTTGTGGCCACCAGGTGTCAGGTCAGCTCCAAAAGTCGTCGTGAGAGCCCCGAGCTCTTACAGATTGCTGGGCAGTCTTTGCCGTGCATTTTCTCTGATCTCCCAAACTTCCGCCATGAGGAGCCTGGCATGACATCTGAGCCCCGAAGCGTCCAGCAGCCTGACACCTGGGCAGACCTCTCCAAGGCTCTGTGTCCTCATTGAGAATCAGGGTTAGTAACAGCCACCTTACACGCTTGCTGCCAGGAAGAAAATCAGGCGCTCAGTAAAAGCACCATAAACATTCAGTCTCCTCCCACCGTCAGCCCACCCTGGAGCTGGGTAAGGCCACAAGAGATGTGCTCCATGGGGGGGAAAGGGGGGGAGGGGGCGGCTGCGCAAGGAACTTGCCCACTGACAGTGGGCTGACTCGCCCTTTGTCAGCTCACCGAGTCAGGAGACGCCAGACCAAGGTGGAATGGCCTTGCAGGAGCAGGAGAGGCCATCAGGGCAAAGATGGCCCAGAGCGGCTAGCCCACAAGCCCAGCACTGAAGGGGGTCAGGCTGCAGCCCCCCGGGAAAACAGCCCCCTGCAAATGCCCCTCCTTCATGCCACCTCAGTTTGGCTTAATGCACTAACTCAGCCTCCTCAGCGTGACCCTGTGCCATGAGGTCTGCCATCACCCCCACTTCACAGTCGGGGAAATGGAGGCACGGAGAAGTTAAGCACCTCGCCCAAGGGCTCCTGCTAGTAATTGGCAAGGCTGAGGTTCAGACCCTGGCAATGTGGCTCTGGCTCCTTGAGGTCTTAACCACTGGCACTTCCCTGCCCCTCTGTGGCTTCCAGGCAGCTCTGTATCAACAGGGGGGAATTTAAATGCACCTGCTCTGGTTACTTTCTTTCTGCAACAAAGTAATGACTCAATTGATAGCAAGAGTGCCAGGCCAGGCTGGACTGGCCCATGGGAGGGAGGCAAAGGTGAGCTCCGTTGTGGCTGATCTCACCAGGCCAGGTTGATATGCTCTCTCTGCCCCCTGCATTGCTGAACCGCACCAGGAGAGGTGGGGTGGGAGAAGGAGCGTGGAACGGCTGTGTACCAGAATCGCAGAGCGGTTAAGCAAGCAAATTCTGGCATGTGACAGCTCTAGGTTTGAATTCTTCCTGGCTTCATTAATTGTCAGCTCTGTGACCTTGAGCAAGTCTCTCAACCTCTCTGAATCTCAATTCCCTCATCTGTAAATAGAGAAGATAACGGTAACCCTCCCCCACAGGGTTGCTGTGAAAGTTTCCTAAGATCATGCATGTGAAATATCCAAGTACTGGGCCTTTGAAACACCATGGGAAGCATTCTGACCTCAGGCTTGGCTTAAGGCTTGCATAAAATCCAAAGAATTTGTCCTGAATCTTAAGAATTGGAGGGAGGTGGAGGGACCGGGGAGCAGCCGCCCTGTGTGGGCAATGCAGGGCCCACAGTGGACACCTGGCATTTTTCTTGGCTGCTGAGGTCTGAACTCCCTTCCTCAGCCCCACCTTACAGGACCTGGGGGGGCAGCTGTGACTTGTGGCAGGGACATAGGATCATGCCCACACCAGACACTGACTCCCTGGGCTGGATGCAGGAGCTGGCACCCCAAAGAACCAAGGCCCGCGGAGAATTCCCTCTGGCAGCTGAGGCCCTGCAGCTGGAGGGAGTCCTCAGGGCAATGATGGTGGCGATGCTGGTGGGGCTGCTCAGGGTGAGAGCCTGCGGGTCAGTGGTGCAAGCTGCAGCCTCTGCTGTGTGGCCGTGGTGGCAGCTGCGGTGTCCTCAGGGGACCAGACCTGCCTTGCCAAGCGGGCACTTGAGATTGGTTTTGTTTTGTTTTAAACAAAAGAATACAATGATTGGCAAGGCAAGTCAGCGTCCTAAACCCTGGCTGCCGACCAGTGGCCTTGAACTAGAGGAGGAACAGTTCTTCTTCAGGAAACATCCTGGAGAGGAAGGGAAGCCGAGGACAGCTGGGGGTGGGATGGGGGCACTCTGGGGCTCAGTGGTGTCTTTTAAGGAGGGACAATGGTGTGACCCTTGGAGGGCTGTTTGTTGATTTGCCACCACCTTAGGGCATCTGTGGATGACCTAGAGTGGGGCTGCCCTGCTGCCTGCTGTGGGGACCAGGATGAATGAGACATACCTCTTGTGCATGTGTCCGTGTGGAATAATCAAGAACGTAAGCAGGTGTTTTTCCCAGTGCCTGCCACCCAGCTTCAAAAACCCTTGGAATTTCCTGAGTGACAGGAGTGTCTTTGTTATGCTAATGGGGTGACTCAGGCTGGGCCCCCAGAGAGCTTCAGGAGGGGGCTGGTCACCAGAAAGACCAGCCATGTGAGTCTAGGTTGGGACTTTCAGCCAACAGAAGGAGAGGGGGTTGGAGACGGAGCTCAATCATATGGCCAGTGCTCATCACTCATGAAAACTCCAGACCCTGGGGCTCAGTGGCCCTTCCTGGGAGGTGAACACATCAATGTGCCAGGGGGGTGACGCACCTGACCCCACAGGGCGGGGGCGCGGAAGCTCTGCCCTCCCTTCCAGATCTTGCCCTGTATGTCTGTGCATTCGGCTGCTCCCGGGTTGTATCCTTTATAGTGAAACTGTAATTGTAAGTACAACACTTTGAGTGAGTTCTGTGAGTCATTCCAGTGAATCATCAAACCTGAGGGGGTCATGGGACCCCGCTACTTTGTAGCTGGCTTCAGAAGTGCAGGTGTCCTGGGGACCCCACTTACCGCTGGCATCTGAAGTGGGGGAAGTCTGTGGGAGGACTGAGCCCTTAACCTGTGGAGTCTGACGCTGTCTCTGGAGGGGGGGGGTTGGTGTCAGAACTGAATTGCAGTATCTCCAGGTGGTGTCAGCCCAGGTGTGGTGGAAAGGGAACACGTACACAAAAGCACGCTCACATTTGAATTATAGAGACATGATGTGTGCTCGAATATGTCCATGCCCAACAAGAGGGTGTCTGTGCCCACCGAGAGGGGCTTGCCTCTGTGCCCAGGCCCGGCCCCACCTGCCTTCCTGCCAGCATCCTAACAGCCCAGCCGGGCTTTGCTGCCGCCCCTCCAGGCTCTACATCTCTCCTGGCTATACCTCGGCTCTCCCAGCAGAGAGCGCCCCAATCTCACAAGTCCTCCCACTCGGCCCAGCGTCTTCAGCTCTCCAAGGCAGGGTTGGGGGAAGCACAGAAAATGAAAAGAGCGCCCGAAAAGGACGCAGGAAAATCGAATTCTTATTAGGTGCTTGAACGCAATGCCGCTGACTTCAGCGACACGGTCACCCCGGCGGAGCCTGAGCCAGAACTCTCCACCTGCCTGGTTTGGCGAGGGCTGAGCTTGTACAATTTGGGGGCCTCTTTTAAAAAATACGAATTTACAAGTGCAACGTTAGGTATGGAAAGTGGATGTTCATTTAGAAGGAGGGAAAAAAATCACAACAAAGGACACATTTTTTAAAAGCTGACAATGGCATAAACATCAAGTCCTCCCAGGGCCTCGGAAGGGGCCTCAGGGAGGCAGGCTCCCCACAGCCAGAGCGTCGTCAGCTTCTCCGGGACTCACGTCCGCCAGCATCTCCTCCAACAGCGACCGGACACCTTCCGAATGCAGAGCCTCATTTGCTTCCTGAGCTCATCCTGCCACGGAAACAGGCTGAAAGGACTTAACTCCAAGGGTTGTGCCCTTGTCAGCCGCCCGTCTATTTCTCCACGCCTCTCTCCTCCCGCAGTCACAGTCGCCCCACTAACGTGTGAGGGGCGCTGTCTCTCCCTGTCTCTCATGCTCCGGGGCTGCTGCCTCCACCCCCTCTGCCTTTTCTGAGGGCAGGAGTCAGTTCTTGGGTCTTCTCCTTCCTTGATTCGTGGCTCCACAGTGGGTCCTCCATCCACTTGGCTTACTTCAAGACTGTAAATCTCACAGCCCCCAAAAATGCCCTTCTCAAGGGCACTATGATGCAGGAAAAAGTTCTTGAAATTAGTGGGGAAAGAAATTTAGAATGCAAGTCAGGGAGACAGCACATACATATATTTATACTAAAGCGTGAGTGACTTCAGTTAAATTTAATAACTATAATAAGTGAATCATACAGTATGTCAGAAGACAGTAAGTGCTATGGGGAAAAAATAGAGCTGAGAAAGGAGGTTCAGGAGGGTCATTGCTGGGCTTGAAGGGGACAGGTTGCAATTTGAAACAGGTGGGAAGGGATATTTGAGCAATGACTTGGAGGTGGTGAGGAAGAGCCATGTGGATATCTGGGGGAAGAGTTTTCTAGGCTGAGCAAAGGCCCCCAGACAGGAACGTGCCTGGTGTGTCCGAGGATCAATGAGGGGCTGGGGCACTGAAGGAGGGAGAGCGTGGTGGCAGGGGAGGTCAGAGGGAACAAGCCAGATCAGGTGGGGGTCTGGGTGCTGTGCACCCTTGCACGGGTGGGGGCAGAGGCGTGCCATACTCTGACCTCTTTTCAAAGGGCACTCTGGCTGCTGTGTTGAGCATAGATTTTAGGGAGTCAAGGATGGAATCTGGAAACCCCTTGAGAGGCAATTGCAAGAATCCAGGCTGGAGCTGAAGGTGGAAGCAGTGGGGTGATGGGTGTGGGTGGGTCCTGAATATATTTAAAGGTGATGCCAACAAGATTCCCCAACAGACAGGACATGGACTGTGCGAAAAAGAGAGGAGTCAAGGATGAGCCCAAGGTTTGGGCCCCGAGCAACTAGAAGAATGAAATCTCCATCACTGAGATGGGAAACACTCTGGTGGAGCAGATGTGGGCGTTGGGGGTGGAGAGAAAGAAACTCAGGACGAACTTAGGGGTGTCTATTAGATATTGCAGAGAGGGGTCGAGCAGGCGTCAGAAATCCATGAATGGGCTTCGGGGGAGGGGTCTAGATGGGGTGTGTGTTTAGGAGTGCTGGACCTATAGATGGCATGTAATGCCACAAGACCAGACGAGTTCCTGAGGGTCTGAGTGTGGACAGAGAAGTGACGGGACCAAGGCCTGAGCCCTGGGAACCCCAGAATTCTTAAGGAGGCTGCAAGAAGAACCAGCAAGGGGGCTGAGAGGGAGAGCCCAGCCAGGAAGGGCAGGAGGAGACCCCAGAGTGTGGGCTTCTGGAAGGCAGTTGAGGCAAGTGGCCACGCAAAAAAGACTCACCCGAAGCCTTTCCCAAGAACAGTGTGGGTGGGTGGCAGGACAAGGAAGGTGCATGTGGGCCGAGGGCAAAGGTGAGAGAGGAAGAAAGGGACAGGGGAGGGGTACGCTAAACATCCAGTCTCACAGCAGGGCCCCCCCTCTCTGTTACTCGCAACCCAAAGCCACCTAGGAGACACAGGCCACCTCCCCGTGCTCCCTGCACACACCATCAATCTGTGTGTCCACTGTCTGGTGACACATGGCCCTGCCCTACTGGACTGTGAGCCCTTTGGGTCTGGGGCTGTGTTCCCATCCACGGATCTCCATGCTTAGCACCAAGCCTGGGACAGAGTGGGGGCTCAGAGATGTTTCATGGATACGCTTAAAGGATGGAAGAGAGAGTGAGCAGATCCCTGCCCTCGGCGGCCCAGCTGCGGGGTTTCCTGAGCGCTGCTCCAGCAGACACAGCGCCCGGCAGCCTGGCAGCGCCCGGGATAAACATGTCTGGGGGTTACACCCACGGATGCCTGAGACGACAGAGGCTGGGGCTCCAACAAAACCATGAAAGCAGACAGTCCAAGTGCACCGGGAAAGCCGAGGTCTGAACTGTCCCACGAGGCAAGACTGGATGCTATAAACGCACGTGTTTCTTCCAGTAAAGATCTCCCTGTTGAAGCACTTCCTGCTACCCAACCCACCCAGAGACTCCTGCCTCCCGGGGCCAGGGAGGCAATCAGCCAGCCAGGAACCAGCTGCACCAGTGGGTCTCCCATGAAGGAGGGGCCTCCCCGAAGCCTCAGTGGTAAGGACTCCTGACTAGGGGTGGAGAGGGTGACAGGGTCTCCTACCCCTCTCCCCAAGCTCCTTCCGTGATGCCAAGGTCAGTCCTGCGCCCTTCCCAGCCTGGGCTGGGTGCAGAGCTCCATTTGGGTTTGCTACAAGGACCTGCACTCGCCTGGCAGAAGTGTGTCAACGGAGCCATCTGGTGAGAGGGAGGTAGTATATCCCAGTGGTTAGGGGCACAGGCTTGGCGTCAGGCTGGCCTGTGTTGCAATCCTGACTCAAACACCTCCTTCCATCCTCCATCCTTCCTCCCTCCTTCCTCCCTCCTTCCCTTCCTTCTTTCCCTTATTATTTATGGAGGACCTACTCTGTGTGGGGCACTAGGAGTGAACATGGCCATCAGCCAGACATGAGGGCAAATGGCAGCTCTGCTTGACGAGCAGAGCCTAGAGCACTTAGAGCTTAGAGCTTAGAGTGCTGATCCCAGAGGCGCACGTTCCACAAATAGCCACCCGGACGTGGCCATTGTAGCGACGCCGTGAAGGGAGAGCACAGCGCGGGCTCACGTGGCAGCCGTGTGGCCTGGAACAAGTTGCTCAGTTAATCTCATATTGTCCTCGTAGGGCCTACCTCCCGTAGCTTTTGTGGGAATAAACAGGACACCGCGCATAGGCTGCTCGCTCGGCCCCCGGCCAGGCCCTGCCTGGGTGCTCCCTAATGAAGGTGGTGGGCGTTGTCCTGCTGAGGCTGGCGGCAGGCCTGGAAGCCTGGGGACGAGGCTGCAGAAAGGAGTGTGTGCTGGCTGCGGCCTGGGAGCTGGGAGCCTGCCGGGGCAGAGCAGGGGCCGCTTTCCAGTTGCTGTCGGGCCCACCTTCCCTCTGGCCCTGGCACTTCCCTGCGACTGGAGGGATGGTTTCCAGTCCCCAGGCAGGGCCCGCCTGCTCTCCCGGACCTCGGCCCAGCCATCGCAGCCAGGGTCAAGCAGCGTTTCCAAGTCAGTCCACTCCTGGACCCCGGCCCCCACTGTCCCCCTGGCTCAGGAGGCTGAACAGCCCCAAGGGCGGTCACCCTGCCAGGTGGCGGCTGAGCCAGCTGCTGTGTATTGCTGACAAAGAACAAAACAACCAGGCCTGGCTGCACTGAGGCCCAGCCTGCAGCCAGCACAGCAACCCGGAACTCCCCCACACCCTGCCCTCAGGAAGAGTGACACTAGTGGGGAGCAGAAGGCCAGGGCAGCAACTTCTCCGCAATCCACTTCCCTCTACCCCCCAGACCACTGGGGTTGGCATACCATGGGCAGCTGAGGGGAGCCCCTGGACCCAGTCACCACCACCAGGCATCCCTTGGTCATCCGGGATGGGTGGTACTGCATAGGATCGTGAGGCTCAGGCCTCCCTGCTGCCTCAGTTTCCCTGGGAGGGAGGTCAGGGTGGGGCATCAGACATGCCACTGAGGACAGTGTACGACGTGGGAGATGAGTGCCCAGCCCTGCCTTTCAGCCAGGGTCTCCAAGACATTCTGTGGTCCAGGAGAGGCCCCACCGGGGGTGAGGCTGAGGACGGCCAAGGGTTTTCTGGGAGCAACCTCTGCAGTGCAGTCACACGGGGGGCCCTGTACTTAGAAGGGCCTGGGGCTTGTGTCATGCTCTGTTGTCACCGGCTTAAAATTCTTAACGATTTGTTAACAAATGGCCCCACAAATTATGTAGCCAGTCATGCCTGAGGGAGAGCACGTTTATACACAAAGGACCTTCCTATCTGGGAAACAGAACGCGAGGGTGGTGGAGCAGCCAGTCCATCCTCCTCCTGGAAGCACCGCCGACAAAGGTGGAGAAACTGCAGAGGCCTCCTCTTGACTTTGGCCAGATGGAATCTGTGTTTCTGGAAGAGATGAGAGAAAAAGAGCAGCCCTGAGCTCAACAGGTTGCAGGTGAGGCCAGAAGAAAGGAAGGGCAGGGGTCAGGGGAGGACATGCCCTCCTCCTGAGGCCCTGGGTTGCCTCCTCCACAAAAGGAGAGCATTGATGACACCCTTTGCTGGAACTTGCCATTGGAGGAGGCTGCAGAGAGGAGCGGACGCTGGAGGGCAGGAGGTAGGGAGGCCTCGGAGCCAAGAGGAAGGCTCCTAGAGGGCCTCAGCCAGCAGGGCCAGCCCAGGCCCGCTCTGGCCTCTGGTCTCCAGCCAGTAGGTAATTCAGAAATTGCTCCAGAATGCTGCCGGGGGCTACTCGCTCTGCTCCCCCAGCCTGGACCTTGTTTCCACCTCCCAGAGGCCGGCCAGCTGCTCCTGCGGCCTTCTCCTCCCTCGTAGCTGGTCCAGGGTCAGACGGTGCAGGGAAATGAGCTGGCAGGAGGGGAGGTGGCCCTGGGTCCTGGGCCAGCACTGGGGAGGATCCAGGCTCCACAGAAGAGGGTGGAGAGGGGGCCCATCCCTGTGTGTGTTGCGGGGGAAGAGGCGAGAGACCTCGGGGATCTGCCTGGAGCCCAGCCTGGAGCCTGGCCCGGCCCTCAGAAGCCAGGCCCCACAGAGTCTGCCCATCCTACGGAGACCCCGGGTGGGAGCCAGGAGGCCCCGGCAGGGCCGTCTTGACACCCCCACCTCCTGCCCCTGAGGCTGAGAACTGGGCCACCGGAGACTCCCTCCTCTGCGTGGCTCAGGTTCCGGGGCAGCTAATCCCCTCGCCATTAAAATGCAGATTTTCCCGGGAGGCCGGGAGAGGGCAGGCCGAGTGTCAGGCTTTCATTCTTCACACTTGTGGGAAGTTTGTGGCCAGCCAACCTCCAGTAAAACCCAGAGAAAAGGGCAAGGGAGAGGATTCAGTGGGACTGACAGCCAAGACCTGCTTCTGCAAGGGAGGAAGGAAGGGGTCAAAAAGGGGCCGATGAACTTGCCAGCTTCAGAATGGGTCCAGGCAGGCTTCCCCACCGGCTGTGTGACAGCCGCAGGCCAGTCTCCGCCTCCATGCCCCCACCCCGCCGCCTTCTCCAGGCCCAGGCCCAGGCGGCCTGTGGCTTCCAGGGCCCTCACACTCCTAAGGCCTCTCATGGTTTGCAAAGTTTTGCCAGGGCTGCTCCTGCGTTGCTGCTGTCTTTCCACGTATCCTCCCATTTTCACAGGGAAATGGAGGCTCTGAAACGTTAAGTGAGGTTAACAGCTAAGTGATGAGTCACAACCCAAAGGCAAGGCTTCCGTCGCCAGCTTCACGGAGGCCCTCCCTGGGCAGAGTGGCAAGGACACAGAGCGGAGCAGAGTTCTGGAGCCAGCTCCTGTTACCAAGTGTAGGCTCCCTACCCCCCACACAAGAGGGGCTGAATAAAACTGGAACACCAGGCTTATGGCAAGGAAAGCGTTTTTATTTTGCATGACATCAGCTGGGAGATGAGAGTGAGCCCTCAAATTTGTCTCATTTTGTCTCCTCTCCCGGAAAGAAGGGAGGAGAGGGGTTTTAAAGGTTTTATGAGGAATGTGGCTGCTTGTAGAGAGGTGGGGGGAGTCAGTGGCCTTGCTGCTCAGAGCTTTCCCACCAGCCTGCATTTGACCTTGGGAGGCGGAGGAGATGATAAGGAACCCAGGTGGGCGACCTTGGCTGTTTGTATCCATGGTGGATAGTGGATTCTGGAGCCAGGGAGCTGGAGAGTAAGCAGGGAAAGAGTGCTTTGGTTTTAACCCCACATATGCTGGGTTTAATGTAGGGGAACTGATATCAGGGCCGCCATCAATCCTAGCTGGTCACTTACTGGCTGCAGGACTTTGGACCAAACACTTGCCAGCTCCCAGCTGCAGCTTTCTCACCTGAAAGGGGGAACCAAACAGCCACCTCCCAGGTCCGGTGAGTGCAGACTTCACTCGGGATTCCGAGGCGCCTGGAACCGTCATTCTGCGGACACTGCCCCGTTCCATCAGCAGTCACTCACCCACCCCTAGCTTGAGCTGCATCCCCCACAGTCCTACTGCCCAGTGGCAATTCCAGGCCCAGTTCTCAGACTCAGGGGGTTAACAAGCTAGAAGGAATCTGGACAGGTCCTTGGAAGAGCTCCCCAGGCCCCAGCTGGAGCTTGGGCCAACAACACAGTGGAGCCAATGTCTGTCTCCCCTCCCCCGCCCTTCCTCCATGCCATGTCCAGCCACCACAGACACAGATGAAAGATGAACTGGCTCTGATGGACCTGATTCCAACTGCCTTCCACTGTTGGAAGAATCCCAAAGTACCTTGACTCACCTCCTTGTCTAACAAATCTACAAAAACTGCAGGACACAAATCCTCATTTGTCATCTCCTTTAAGAATAACAGTGTCCCCGGATGGGCCTCTGCATCGCAGGGCCTTTGAGGATGAGAAAGCAAAGCCCCATCCTCTCTGCCAGCCCTGGAGGGCACCTCTGCCAGCTGCTCCCACAGACCAGACGATGATCCTCCACTAACAGGCCCCGGCCAGGCCCTCTGACCTCCACCACCCCCACCACTACCTGCTTCTGAGAAACCCCACCTGACTCAGTCTCCCCAAAGCAGAGCTTCCTCCTAATTGTCCTCCTCTCCTGTTTTGACCCCTGTTCCTACCTGAGGCCTGACCCTTGGCCCCAGACCTCCAGCCATGAGCTGTGCATGTCTGACCACACAGGGACCTGGTGACCACTCCCACCTGTCACCTGGTCTCCTTGATACTCACCTCTAGTGACTGATGCAGGACCCAAGGCCCCTGCAAAGTGCTCCCAAAGCCTTATCAAGAACTTCTGGAAACCTCAGGCCATCTTGTATGCACTCACAGACCGGGCCAGTCCATCACATGGGGCACCTGTGGGTTAACTCCTCCTGCTCACTGTGTGGGCACCGTCACACTTGTTCCATCCCCGTTCCTAGGGGCACTGCCCCCCCCACTGTTGCAGTCCTGCTGATGTTTGTGTAACCCATCGCAGGAGGAGAGCATCTCTCTCCCCTGGCTGTGTGTCACTCTGTTAGAGGCCCCAGCACAGGGCCACTTGTGCTCCTAGTGACACAGACAACTTTGAGAGAGTTCCTCCCATGACAATTTACCACATCCCCTCCATTTCTGCCTCGCTTCCACAGGCTCCAGTGTGAGCCCCGGGAGCCGAGCCAGGAGTGCAGTCTGCTGACCTTTCCCGGGCGGCACCCAGAATCACCCCTCCCCTTGGGGCCTCAAGGTCCCAGCGTATGGGGCCTTTCCTGTGCACAGACACATCTTGGACTTAGACTGGGACCCCAGTACACCCCCATCAGCTCAGCCTGGCTCCAAGGCTGTGCCTCCCCTCACGGAACTCCTCCGCCTGCCTGGGCCTCACGCCCTCTCCATCCGTCCCTTCCCACAAGTGCTCCAGGCCTTGATTCTTCAGTGTCTGAGACAGTGCAGATTCCTGCCCATCTCACACACGACCCAGATCTGGAAACCCACGTGACAGATCCTGCACACCTCCCAGCACTCCCCTTTGCCCTTTCTGCCCATCTTTCTGTCCGTCCCATATGATTTTCTTCCACATCCGCAGCTTCTGGAAATAAGGTGAGAATAGCATCCCTTCCTGTGCAGTGTGAAAAGCTCGTGCAGAAAGCCTGTGGCGGCTGGTCTCTTTCCTGCTCCTGGTGGTGAATTAAACGTGCCATCTGCCCAGGGGCGGGGTATGGTCTCTTCTCAGCCATCCGCCCCACTCCCCCTCCTGTCATGGGGGAGAGGAGCACGCTACTGCCAAGCCCCGCTGTGGGGCTTTACTCCCCCAGAGGACTTAAAGATGTTTTGAAAAGAAAAAGTCCTATTCTCTTCTTGCCATGGAGATGGCACTTCCCATGTTGGCACATGCCAAAGGGGAAGATGGTCACTTCTCATAGGAACAAACCTACTGAACGTCACATTTACACGTGTCCTCTGCAAAACCCCATGGTGGGTGTCAACTCAGGGGACACAAAGATGTTTAAGATAAAGTCCCTGTCCTTAAACCGTCTCTTAATGTTTCAGGTCAAAGACTCTTCAGAATCTGGTGAAAGCCATGAACTTGCCCCAGGAAAATGCAGCGCACACACACGCATCCAGTTCTGCGCACAGTTTCAGGGGGGTTTGTTGACCCTCTGCAGCCCATCCACGGACTTCCTAAGGGGCCATGGACTCAGGCTTAGAAATCCTTCCTCAAGGAAGCATACAATCATCCACGGAAAAACACCAGATCGGCAATTTCAAAGGAACGTGGAAATGAAGGCAGTCCTACAATAACAAGCCACGAAGTGCTGTGGGATTGCAGTGGACGGAGCAGTAACTCTCCATCAGCAGGAGTAGGGAGCTCCCCTTGGAGGAGCTGGAACGGGCTGGCCCTGCAGGGCTCACACTGAGGGGGAAAGGCCCGCAGCTGGGGTGCAGTGTGGCTGCACATCTGAGGTCCCCCCAAGCTAGAGAAGCAGCAGGTAACAGCCCCCAAAGACTCGGCCAGCCCAGAGAATTCCAGATTGTAGCTGCAAACAAAGACATCACTCTCTGGATGTCACTGGTGGGAAGGCGGGAAAGCTTATTAGAGCATCTGTTAGCTTTATCCAAAGTTCTCAAGCTTCAGTGTGGCAGAAGTGCAGGGGAGGGAGCCCTGTTAAAAGTGTAGAAACAAGCCCTTCCCCCCCAGCCTAGGGCCCAGGACTCTGCATTTTACAGCAGCCCAAGTGATGCAGCTAATCTGCAGATCACACGTGTACGGCCGTCGAGTGGGGGAAAAGCTCCCACAGCCGGAGGACTTCATCTGTCTGGGTTCCCCTTCTCCCTGGGAGCAAATCACGGAGCCCCTATCCTGACGTGGCACAGACATAATCTCACCACCTCTCCCTGTGGGAGAGCCCATCACCGCCAGGCCTGTGGGACGTGGGGCTCTGCATGGAAAGGTGAGGACAGGAGGCCCAGCTTGCCCTGCACTCAGGGAACGGGGGAGCCAGGAGCTCCTTCTCTGCTGGCCCCCCAGAGCAGCCCACACTGCAGGAACAGCCCACTCCTCAGAGCTGAGCAACCCCCGCAGCCTCTTCCCCCTCCAGCTCTGACAGACCAGCCCTGACACGTGGGTCATGCCCACTCCAGTCCTACCCTCGTCTAAGCCTGCACTTTCAGAACATCCAGTTCTGGTGCTCACGGGGGGCTCCCAAGCTGGGCTCTGGCTGGGCTGAGCCCTGGCCTGGGGTCGGGAGGAGGAGGTAGATGACAATGAGGAAGGGGAGAGGCTCAGAGCGAAGCAGCCTTGCCCAGCTCCGCCTGAGGAGCCGGCTGGGCTGACAGAGGGTCTGAGGTCCTGCTGTTGTGAACTGCCTAGGCTGAAGTGAGAAGGGGACACAGAAGAGGCTCAGGGCACAGGCTCCAGGCCCCACCTGTTCAGAGACCATCAGGCATTTGCCCTGGGCCAGAGGTCACCTTCTTGTGCAACCTGAAGTCCTGGGAGGCAGCAGGTCTTGTCACTCCTGGAGATGCAGCTC
This sequence comes from Equus quagga, assembly GCF_021613505.1. Classification (NCBI taxonomy): domain Eukaryota; kingdom Metazoa; phylum Chordata; class Mammalia; order Perissodactyla; family Equidae; genus Equus; species Equus quagga. The sequence continues at coordinate 20,829,430 of NC_060286.1, forward strand.
AGTGGCAAAGAAACGGAGGATCTGCCACACACACACACACCCCACACATGCACAAACACAAATATGCACACGTGCACACGACACACACGCACGCACGCACACACACCTGCTTTGGAGAGAGAGGATGGAATCACGGGTTCTGTCAACGCCTGTGGAGCTCACCCAGCCCAGCGCCCTCGTTCTGCAGATGAAGGAACTGAGGCCCGAAGAGGAGAAGGCTGTGCCCAAGGTCACACGGCCTGCTGGTGATAGAACTTGAACCCAGAGCCCCTAATTTCTCCCTAGATGGTCTTTCCTCGGCCCTGAGACAGTGGGTCTTGCCAGGGGTGACATTCAAATATTTTAACAACCTGAACAGCACGGCCTCCGCAATCAGAATGGACATTGGCCTTGGCGCTGGCTCAGGGTCCTGGAGGCCCCCAAAGAAATCCCTTTAGTTGCTGGATCTGGGAGAGGTCCTGGGGTCCTGGGGAGAGCAGGCTGGGACAGTGGGGGGGTGGTGTTTGGGGGATTTGGGACAACTATTTACCCACTGGAACACAAGTATTTGAATATCCCAATAATGCTGTACCAGTTAAACGTCAGTCAGGAATTCCCTCGCCAGGGCAGCCAAGGGTCAGAGAGCCCTCCTCCCCTTTAGGACAGGTCTCCTGGGAGGGTGAGCACTGGACCTGCCTCCCTCTCTGTGAACACTAAGCCTCTGGCTTGCCGGGTAAAGTTGGCACCTGTGTACACAGGGTCAGGGAGGGGACATAGGACTCAGTGAAAACCAAATAGCAGGGTCCGCCTTTAGCCGCTGGACACCTGGCCAGATCACCAAATAATGGGCGATCCACAGCCCCAGCCTGCTTTCCCTGTGGCCAGAGGTAGCGGCTTTGCGTGTTAAGCTTGGAAACAGCTGATAAAATGGGCGTCGTCATCCCCTTGGCAGTCACATTTGGCTGCTGGCAGGTGCAGAGTGAGACCGTGCTGGCTCCTCCGCTTCCCCAGTCTGTAGGGTGCCCGGGGGCTGGGCTGAGGGGGCACCAGCTCACCCCGGTCTGTAGGGTGCCCGGGGGCTGCGCTGAGGGGGCACCAGCTCACCCCAGCCTATAGGGTGCCCATGGGCTGGGGCAACGGGGGGCACCAGCTCACCCCAGCCTGTAGGGTGCCCATGGGCTGGGGCGAGGGGGGCACCAGCCGAGCGTCTGAAGGTCCCTCAGGCTCTGTCATTCCACCCAGTGCAGGCACCTCAGAGAGGGGTGAGTCCCACAGAGGGACTGGGCAGGGAATTTGACCCCGAATGAATGAGCTGAGGAAAGAGAGATGGCACGGGCTTTGTCGTCCATCCAGCCGGGTCCAAACCCTGATTCAGCCACTCACCTTAACCTCGCTGAGTCTCCGTTTCTTCATGTGTAAAATGGGAACAGTGATACTGACCTCACAGGTTATGGTGAGGAGTGAATGGCGTGTCTGGTCCTCAAGCGGGATGGCGGGTCATGCGAGATCATTTGTCAATTATGCTTCCTAATGTTTACACAAACTTGACAGAGATTCTCTGTGCATGTGGAGCCGATGTGGCTTATGATCCAAATTAACAAAGCTCTGAAACACAGCGGGTGTTCGGGACGTGCTAGGTTTCTCTCCACTGGGGTGTCACATGGTGTGTATGATTATACATATGACATATACATTATTATATATGTATTACTGAGGAATGTATTATTGCAGCATCCCCCGTGGGCTTGTCACTTTCTCCTTCCCCCAGAAGGAACCAGAAAGAACCCCCCACCCTTTCCAGGGAAGAACCGTGGGGGTGAATCTTAGCTTGACAGCTCATAGGGTCCCTTTGTTTCAACAGACCCACGGGAGTCCCTGCGTGGTCATCCTGGGATGGGCAGGAAGGCTCATGCTCCTGGGATTCCCAGGGCAGAAATTCCTGGAAAAGTCTGGACTCAGTTTTCCGGGGACATTGTTCTACATTCCTTACACTCTGACGTGTAAACATGTAACTTTTCTTTTTCCCGTTACTAAGCTTAATTTTGATCATACGCCACATTTACGTCTCTATTATCTCAGATAACATCAAACTGAACCTGATGACTTCCAGATAAACTTAGTCACTGCAATGATTTCCAAGTTGTTTTATGCTTAACTCCATTAAAATCAGGATTTGCCTCCTTCTCCTCCTCCTCTCTGAGGCTGATTCTAACTTTGGTGGTCCAGGCGGTTCCCCTGGGTTGGTGTGTTGGGGCCCACGGCTCAGTCTTGATCAACCCTGTGTGGGTTCATGCTCCGTGCCCTGGCCTGCTTCCTTCCTCAGGACCCTCCAGCCCTCAGCCTCCCTTAGGGTCATCCTTGTTCCTGCAGAAAGACCTTGGAGAGCATCCCTGGGTCGGGGCGGGGGGACTCCCAGTGGGGCTGCCCAGGACCCCAAGCAGCCGTCACTAAATCTCTGGGACTGGCCTGCCTCCCAGAGCTACAGCCAGACAGCAGGACATTGGTCCCCATACTCTTGGTTATCCAAGCATAACTGGGGCTTCAAGTGTCTGCCCCTCAATGATTCAGCCCAGCTGTTGGGGAGATGAGAAGGTCCAGGCATGGTTCCGCACCCTATACCCAGCCTTCTCCCTCCCTCAACTGAAGACTTCTATCTATGGGGTTGGATAAAAGGGGCAAAGGAGGGAGGAATTAGTCTTGCCTGATCCTATCTCCCAAATCATTGCATCTTTCACCTTACAAAAAAAAGTAAAAGCCCCAAGTCTGACATCTTCATTCATCATCTTGCAGCTCCATGGCTGAGCCGTGTCCTGAGGTTAAATCATCAGCGAGTCCAGCTCACAACCCCAGCAAGAGAGCTGAGCGCAAATCTGCCTGCAGGGGCCAGTGCGGAGCAGTCGGAACCTGCCAGTGGCCCCCGCAGCGAGTTTGGGCCAGAGCCTAAGTGTGACCGCATGGAGGGGGAGCCTGAGGGCTGCCTCCTTCCTCTTCCAAGGTGATGAAGAGACAATGGTCTTGCAGCTCCACCCGCTGCCTGGTGACCAGAAAGGGCTGCCCTGCAGCCCGCCTTCTGCACCGTCCCTGCCCAGCTCATTTCAGAGAAACTCGCCTGGATTCTGCTCTGGACTCTTCCACACCACGCACTGGAGCCCCCGGCACCCTGGTCCAGATCACGAGGTTAGAGTCGGACAGACGTGGCTTTACATGCCTCTGCCACTGACCCCCTGGGTGACCTCGACAGGTTGCTTAAAGCTGAGCTGCAGTTTGCTTGTCTGTCAAATGGGAGCAGTGCCCACACTTTCCTCTTAAGGTTGTGAGAATTAGATGAGATAAGGTGCATGAAGCGCTGAGCACAGGGCCTGACTCAGAGTCAAGAGCCGGTAGTTACTTTTATTATTATCATTGTCCCCTTCACAGCAGGGAAAGCTGTCCAGGCGCTAACCCAGGAGGAGGCTCAAACGCGGGGGGCTACAACATCACGGGTCCTGTAAGGGGACTGAGAAAGCTGTGTTCTCCACAGCTCCCCAGGACGACCCGCTTGGACAAGCTGCTTGGGGGTGGGGAGAGACCCTCGCCAAGGAAGATGAGCAGTACAAGAGCCGTTTACTGAAGTGCCTTCCAAGGAGGATGGTGTGGGCACAGGCGGGGCGTCTGGGGAGAGGGCTCAGGAACTTGGGGCAGGGCCCAATCGCCCAGGAGAGTAAAGGACACACGGAGGCAGCTGCCGGCCTGCCCTCCTCTTCTTCCCTGTGTCCCTCAGGCAGGGCTCTCCTTCAAGCAAATGTTGAACAAGGACTTAAGAAACACAATGTGAAGGCATTCTGAATTACGAACATGCCAGGGCCCCCCCATATCCCAGCCTGGCCCTCCTGCCTCCCCAAGGGCTTCTCTTAGGACCCCGAAGTGGGTAGGGGCAGGGAGTGGGGGACAATGTTTTCAAGGCCCCACCCTTTGGCCATCTTCTCTGAATGTTCCTGTCTTGCTCTCTCAGGCTCTCTCTGGAGCAAGGCTTCTCAGAGCACGGCCTGGAGCCCTCTGCAAACGGCTTGCTCAGATCCAGGACGAGATAGCACAGAAACTGTCAGCAAGCATTTAGACACTTTCAAAGCAATTCGACGGTCACTGTATGTCAGTTGAATCTAATAAAAAATCGGGGTTTGTATTTTGGATGTCTCTTGTTTATTTCATTTTTTTCCCCAGCCGTTCTTCTGTGTTATATTTTACAACAGAAATGGCCCGTCATTGATTAGGAATTAAAAAGAAAACAACTGGCCCTCAACCACAGAGAGTGGGAGAAGCTCTGCCCCAGATGTCTTTCCATCTTGGTCTCAGCAACCTTCGTGGCAACATATTGCATTAAAACGTGCACAGGAGGTGCAAAACGCCCCATTCCCCGGACCTCAGCAACGCGCCTCACCCTGGTCATCTCCCCCACCCCAGCTGTCCGGCTGGGAGCCTGCCTCCTCCACCAAGCCCTGCCTGCCATCCAGCTCACAGCCCTCTCTCCTCCACTTCCTGTCTCCACCACTCATTTGGCAATTTAGCTAATAAAAAACTAATAATAATTGAGTGCAAGTCTCTGTGCTATGGAGCTAGACAAGCAACTCCTCGAGCAGGTCTCTGCCGTGTGGCCTCTTGTGGCGACTGTTCATTCAGCCTTTGCTGCCGACCCAGGACTGCTTGTGTGTGTGGAATCCGGCACTCCGACCTTCGAGGCTCCGAGGGGCCAAGTCCACTGCCCACCCTTCTCGGCTCCCCAACCCTGCGGGCTCGGGGCACTGCAGGAGGCAGACAGACAAATAGACACAGACTAGACCCAGCAGCAGAACCGCCGGAGGGGGAGGGGGCTGGCAGCGGGTGGGAAAGGGGAGGAGCAGAGAAAGACATTCCTTCCTCTTCCTTGCATGTTTGTTTCCAAGTACCACGGGCTTTGTTCTTTTGGTTTTAAAAGATATTGATTTTTTTTTCAAGTCATGCATGCACAAGGTAAAGAATTCAAAAGCTACAGAGAGCAGACAACAGAAAGGGAGGGTGCAGCCCACCAGCCCCGGGAGCCCCCTGCAGGGAAGACACCTCCCGCCTTCCCTTCGGAGACGTTCTATGCATCTACCGGCACTTTCGTGCAGACCTATCCCATTGTTTTCACAGAACTGAGGAGGCGCCAAACGCCCCTTCTGCCTGTAGCCTGTTCTGCTCTCATGGTAGATCTTGCAGCCAGCTGCCTGTTCTCTGGCGCTCCTCCCAGAACCTTCTTTTTCACAGATCTGGAGCTGGAAGCTTCCTCAGAAACCTGCTGTTCCAATGATGCCCAAATGGGGCCCCAGATGCGGGCGCCTGCCTGCTGTGTCAGTGACCTGAGACAGATCGGGGGCCACACCCCCAACCAGGGGTTAGTGGCGGGCACCTGGGGGCAGTATTTCTTTAAATCGTCCCACCTAGGGAATCTCAGGTGAGCCTCATGCCCTGCCAGATTTGGGGCTGGCAGGTTATCTACTCCCATCTAGTCACCAGCGAGGAAGCTGAGGCTCAGGGTGGAAAGGATTGCCTGGGTCACACAGGAAGTCAGCGCAGGGAGAGGTCCAGCCTGGAACCTTAGCCGCTGCATGGCTGAGGGGCTGTGTTCATTTCCTAGGACTGCCAGAGCTAATTTCCACAGACGGGGGCGCTTAGGACCACAGAAACTTATTCTCCTGCAGGTCAGGAGGCCAGAATCCAAAACCAAGGTCACGTTCCCTCTGAAGCCTCCAGGGGAGAAGCCTTCCTTTCGTCTTCCAGCTGCTGGTGGCCACCAGTCTCTCGTAGATTTCATCCCTCGGATCTCTGCCTCCCCATCACTTGGCCTTCTTCCCTGTGTCTCTTGTGTCCTCTCCTCTTGTTATAAGGACACCAGTCATTGGATTTAGAACCCGCCCTAAATCGAAGATGATTTTACGTCAAGATCCTTAACTTACTACATTGGCAAAGACACTATGTCCAAACAAGTTCACACCTGAGGTTCCAGGTGGACATGAGGGGTGGAGGCATTATTCCACCCACTGCAGAGCCTTTCTCCATAAACAGCTCCCATGGGCAGACTCGAGGCCTGTTTTGAGGCTCCCAGCCTCAGAGGTTCCTGGCAGCCTTCAACCCTGCGGACCCAGAGGGGCAGCTTCAGGCCAGGAGCTGCACGTCTGCATTGTTGGGCCCAGGGACCCAGACCACCTGTGCCAGGCCGGCTCCCACCCCCAGGTGCTGTGAGTGTAAGCTGCTCACACTGACTCCTTCCTCCTGGAGCTGCCTGGCCTGAACTGCTGGTTGTCTGCAGACAGAGGTGATGACTGAATGATACTGGGGTTCAAAAGGCCAGTCTCCTTGCCTCAGGAAGGGGCAAACCTTGTGTTACCATCTCCATCAACTCCAGAGCTCCCCGTAGGACCAGCTGAGGCTAGACCCCACCTGAACCCTCCTGTTTGCCAAGCACCTTCCCTGCCCCCTCCTGCTTCCCACGCTCCCTGACAATTGCACCCAAGCTCGCCCTCGAGAACTCACTTGCACAAGCATCCCTGCCTCAGACTCTGAAGCAATCGACCTCAAATAGTGGGAGAGCGAGGCCGAGCGTGACAGGTGGGGGAACAGAGAGGGTGGCTCTCCTTCCTGAGTCAGCAAACCGCTCAGCCCGCCTCGTCACTCAGCCCTCCCTCTGTGCTCATTGGGTGAGCACACCTTGGCCACTGGGAGGAGAGGGTGGAGTGGGCGTGGCAGAGGAGGAAGGGAAAAATAAACAGACGTCACCATGGAGCTGTATTATGGAAATAAGATGCACAGACATGAGCCGACTTGAGAGCAATTACAGAGCGACATGTCAGCATGCCCAAACCAACCAGCGTCTCTTGCTCATCTCGGGAACAAGTCACAAAGGGTTTCTGAGTAGGAATTCATTTCTAGGTACCCTCACTACCCATCCCCCCTCCTTGGCCATATTCTCTTGGCTAGACTCAGGAGACAAGGGTCAACGGGGCCAGCTAGAGTCTGCCTGCCACAGACCCCAAGGGCTAGCAGGACTCAGGATCCACCAGTCCCTAAGCCATGCTTGTTAGTTAATTGGTTGGTTGGTTACTTAGTTAGCTAGTTAGTTAAAGGAAAGGGAAAATTTGGGGCAACCCAGGCAGAGAGAACAACTTCGACAAGAGCCAAAGAGAGCACGGCCTGGTTCAGGAAGGCCCAGGAGCTCTGGATGAAGGAATGTGAACAGCATTGCTGGATGGGAAGCTTAAGAGCCAGGCAGAAGGACCGCGTGTGACAGGGACGGCCTTGAGCACTAAAAAGGGGTTAGGACTTTACCTGGAAAGCTGTGGGTAGCCACACAAGGATTTTAGAAGGAAAATTACTTGATCGGATATTCGTTTTATGGCTGTATAACATATTACCCCCAAACTCAGCAGCTTAAAACAATGAACGTTCCTTATCTGACATGGTTCCTTAGAGTCTGGATGGTTCTGGGCCAGGGTCTCTCTTGAGGTTGCAGTCAAGATGACTGCAAACCATGGAGCAAATTGAAGGCCGGGAGGTGGCTGTGAATTGGCGGGGAGCAGAAGCCAAAGATGCCAGGATCCATGGGCCAAACAGAATAGGCAGAAACCAAAGAAAAGAAGCGGCCAGGGTCCAAGCAGGTGGGAGGGAGCTGCCCCACAGGCACCAGATCTGATCCAAACATGGTCTCCTCATCTGGCCTTACTTAGGGCTGTCCAGTTTCTGCTCAAACTCTCCTGTGGGTGAGGACTGCCCTGACTCCTGGTCAGCTTTTCCATTGAGCCAAGAACCAAGAGGACAGTTTGAAGTTTCTTTCTCCATCTGACTGAGCGCATTTCTGTTTTCTCTGTACCTTCCACAGTTCCTAGCAACACAGGAAAAGTCCAAACCCACTTCCAAAGACAGTCCTCGGGCACTTAAGGAGAGCTGTCATGTCCCTTTTTACTAATAAAGATTGAGTTCAGCCGCATGAACCAGAAACCAGACTACAGCAGCTTAACCAAAGGCAGAGAGAGATTTCTTCACATTACAACAGGGCCGGGCGGGGCAGCCCAGAGCTGGTGTCACAACTCAAAGAGGTCCTCAAGGTCCCCGTTCCTTTCTATCTTTCTGCCTCACCACCCTTAATAGGTAACTTTTACCCTCATGGTTGCCTCATAGTTGCAAAATGGCTGCTCCACCTCCAGACTCCAATCCACATTCCAAGCAGGAAGAAAAAAAGAAAAGCGACCAGAAAACAAAACTTTCCAAGAAATACCCAGCAGACTTCTGTTGCTGCCACATGAGCCAGAATTGTGTTGTGTGGCCTCTACTAGTTGCAAAGAAGTATAGGACATCTTTTGTTTATTTGTTTAAATCTGGACTCCCTGTTGCATCCAATAAAATGATGGTGCTGTTGGTAAAGAAGACAGGGGAATGGGCGTTGGGTAGGCAACTAGCAGTTGCTCTAGAAGCTTTCTCCAGACAAAATTCTTTGATGGAGAAGCAGAATTGGAGTGACGCTGTAGCCTTGACTCGGGCGGGCGGTCAGATGGAGCCCCATCCCCAAGTCCAGCCCCACCACTTCCTTACCCGGGTGACTTTGGACATAATCTTAGGCTCTTTGAGCTCCCGTTCGCTCGTTTGTTTAAGGGGATAGATGTGCTGTTCTCAAGGGCTTCTGGGGTGATTAGACAACCTCCACATAAGGCACCTTAACGTTTAGACACTCAACACATGCTAATTTTTCTCTTAACTTCCTGTAACTGCTCATCATGTGACACGTTTCTAATCCTTTCCTCCTGGACGTGCTCCCAGGATCTGCTCTGTGTGGCTCCAGGATGGAACACAAACCTCCACTGTGTCCCGCAGCACGGAGCACATGGGGCCGCTTACCTCTCCAGCTCTGGGCACCTCACCTCCTTCTCACGCCACCTAACCCCCTTTGGGGGTCGCGTGAGTCCACGATTGTGGCAGGTACAGGGACCTCCACGCTTGTTTCTCCCCTTGAGCTCTTGGCACATGGAGAACAGACCAGAAGGAGCTAAACAGAGACCTGCACACAGGGTCAGCTTTACTAACGCAGAGCTCGAGGCAGAATTGGCAGGGCCTCCAGCTTCCCTCCTCAACTCTAGACCCTGCACAGCCCTGACGGCCCCTCCAATCACAGCCGGAGAAACTGGACCCCAGGGAGCAAGTCTGGCTGGACCTGGCTGTGGAGAAGGCCTGCTCAGTCTGCTTCCTCCAGGGCAGCCAGAAGTGGGGCACGAGCTGCTCGCCCATCACAGCGGAGCCACGCCCATTCCAAGAGTGCCATGCCCTCCCCAGGCTCTCCAACCAGATTCGTGGCTTTGCCTCCAGCAGGGAGGAAAGTGAGAAGGGTGGTAAAGGATGCTGTGGTAGCATCCCCATGTAATGGTCCCCTAGCATGTGTATGTCCTCATCCTCAGAACCTATGAGTATGTTACCTTATGTGGCAAAAGGGACTTTGCTGATGTGATTAAGGCTCTTGAGATGAGAAGATTATCCTGGATAATCCAGATGGGCCCTATGTAATCACAAGGGTCCTTACAAAAGGGAGATAAGAAGGTCAAAGGCAGAAGGAGATGGGATGATGGGAGCAGAGGTTGGAGGGATGTACTTTGAAGATGGAGAAAGGGGGCCACAAGCCAAGGAATGCAGGCAGCCTCTGAAAGCTGGAAAGGCAAGCAAATGGATTCTCCCTTGGCCAAACGGGTTCTCTTCCTTGATTTTATCCTTATCAGATTCATTTTGGACTTCCGGCCTCCAAACTGTAAGAGAGTAAATTTGTGTTGTTTTAAACCACTAAGTTGGTGGCAGTTTGTCACAGCGGCCAGAGGAAACCCCCACAGGCGCTGAAAAGAGAGGACAGTGTGGGAAAGGGGAAGAAGAAGTGCTCCCAAGGATGTTGCATTTGAAGTCACCCAGGACGCCGGGGCTTTCCACGGGCTCAGGAATAGCCTTCTTCACTAGGTCTGCCAACCAGATGTTTCCTCTGCTCTTCAAGGCTCAGCTCGAATGTCACTTCCCTCATGTCGTTTTCCCTGACCTGGCAGCAGTAGTTGTCCCCTCGTCCTGGCATGCTCAGGGCACTCTGTCTGTACCATTGCTCTGGACATCCCAACAGTTTTCTGTCTGTGTGTCTGACTCCCTCATCAGACGGGGAGCTCCCTGGGGATCGGGGAGCCATAGCAGTTTCTCCTGCAAGTGTGTTGGACTGCAATGAATTAAGCCCGGCCATCTCCATCCCAGACTTGTGCTACAGTCTCTGCTTTCATTTCTACCCAGCCCAGCTGTTCACAGCTCATCCCCCTCCATGGGAGCTCGCCCTCTGCATCTTTGACAAGCTCTCTTTCAGCGTTCTGTCTTGGCCATCTACATAAAATGTCGCCATGGATACCTAGGGTTTCATTTGCATACCTACAATCGAAATCCTTCCCCAGGAATTTTGAATCAGGACCAAAAGGCTCCAGCCCCGGCTGGTTGACCTTTGAATGGAGGACAGCTGCTGTTGTTTTCATTGAACATTTTCTACCCCGAGTTCTGTATATGCCAGAAAGCAGGGCTACCGATGGGGAGGGAGAGGCAGGAAGCAGAGGGCAGAGAGGGGAGGAAGGACTGACTCTGTGCTCCCACGGTGTCCCTGTCTCTGCTTTCAGTGCATCCTTGAGGCCCAGAGACAGGCTTGCCTTGAAATTCTTGAGATACCTCTGGGGTCTTTCCAATAGAGTTCCTGTTTTGCTTTAGCCCAGTCACATTTCATTTCTATCACTTGCAACCAAAGAAGTCCTAAAAAATCTGGAATGAGCAAGCCCGAGCCAAGAAGAGAGTGTTGGCACATCATATCCATGGTACATTCCCAAACCAAATACGGTAAAGCCCCATTTACCCAGAGGCCACCTAGTGGACCCCTTGCCTATGCAGAACACTCTGGAAAACCCAGAGTGAAGAAAGAGGGCCTATTGTTCTGTCTGCCTGGCTGCAGGAGGGGGGCCAGGAGGAGCCGAATCATGCAGCAAAGTGAAGCCCAGGGGGTGGACATGAATGGGAACATTGGGGAGCAGAAGCCAAAGATGCCAGGATCCGCTGGCCAAACAGAGCAGGCAGAAACCAAAGAAAAGCAGAGCCCAGGGCCCAACCAGGCAGGAAGGAGCCGTCCCTCAGGAACCAGAGAGGCCCTGATGAAAGTCCAGGGCTGGTCTGTTCTGTGCATATGGACACCCCTCCTGATGGCCCAGGACCATTGTCACTGGTACTTCCCTGCCTTTCTTAGAGCCACTGAGTCTCAAGTTCAGTTTCTGAGCCCAAATCCAGCCTAAGTCAGGCTCCCTAAGCTCCTGCACTTGACTCCTGAGTAGTACACGGGGCTGGATTCTGCACTGCTTTCCTCTTAGGAACCAGCCCTAGCAATTTGATGAATTCGTTTCCCAGCCCCCAGTGGACTAGAAATCCCACATTAGAAATGGGAAGAGATGCCATTAAAGGAATGACACTAATAGCAGCCAGAACTGACAAGCTGCAGCAGGGTTTCTCCACCTCAGCACAAATGACGCTGGGGCCAGTGAATTCTTCGTGCCGGGAGCTGTCCTGTGCACTGCAGGATGTCTGCCAGCACCCTCTGCCCACCGGGTGCCAGGGGCACCCCCGCCATGTGTGTCAACCAAAAACATCTCCCTCGGGGCCGGCCCCGTGGCCGAGTGGTTAAGTTCGCACGCTCTGCTGCAGGCAGCCCAGTGTTTCGTCAGTTGGAATCCTGGGTGCAGACATGGCACCACTCATCGAGCCACGCTGAGGCAGCGTCCCACATGCCACAACTAGAAGGACCCACAACTAAGAATATACAACTATGGACCGGGGGGCTTTGGGGAGAAAAAGGAAAAAAATAAAATCTTTAAAAAAAAACAAAAAAAAACACAAAAAAGCACATCTCCCTCACTGCCACACGTCCCTGGGGGACAAAATCACCCCAGGTGGACAACCACTGTGCTCCAGAGAGAGTGAGAACCAGTTAAAAAACATTCACAGGAACCAGGACTAGTAACAGCCCAGGCCAGTTAGTTGACGGGCAGAGCTCAATATTCATGTGTAGCCATGAAGGGTGAGTGCTTTATGCAGAGAGCCGGAACCACAGTCACACTGTCTTGCCCCTGACCCCGAGCTTCCCTGGCCCGGCTCTCTTCCCCTCCCCCATCCTGATGGAAGCTCCCAGGGAGCCACAGAGTGGTGCTGACCAGCCCATATAAGAAGGGCCCGTCTCAGAAAGAAAGTGGGAGATGGACCCCCAAGGGGTGACCACGCGTCCCCAGGGAACATGGAACACAGGATCTTTTTTCCTCTCTTTAGCACCCTCTGACAGTGCTGACACACAGTAAACCCTCCCTCAATATTCATTGAGTTAAATTCGATTTTAAAGGTTTCTACAGTGATTCTGTGTTGTTTTGGGACTTTTCTCTTTTTTTTTTTTTTTTGAGGAAGATAAGCCCTGAGCTAACATCTGCCACCAATCCTCCACTTTTTGCTGAGGAAGACTGGCCCTGAGCTAACATCCGTGCTCATCTTCCTCTACCTTATATGTGGGACACGTGCCACAGCATGGCTTGACCTGGGACCCGAACCCCCGAAGCGGAACGTGCGAACTTAACCACTGTGCCACCGGGCCAGCCCCTGGACTTGTTTTCTGATGAGGTCCTCTCAGTGCCCCAGGCCCATCTGCCATCCTACTTCCTTCCCAAGGCCCCCTTCCCCTCCCGCCTCAAGGGCACGGAAAACTGAGCCGACCTATGAGTCCTAATCAGAAAAGAAGGACTGTGGTCTGGCATCCGGGGCTCTCAGAGCACATTCTCCTCGCTTTTTCCTCAGGACATCACGACCAAAAACCTAAGCTGAGTTAGGTCAACTGCCGTCTGGCACCTGCCTGGGGCGGTTGTGCGTGCACACATGTGTGTGAGAACGTGTTAGTGCTGTGAGTGTGGGAGCAATGGGGTAAACTGTTTGTGCACGCACACACAGGGCCTGTGCATGACTTTCCCACTTGGGGTTCATTAGAGCCTGCATCCCAGTTGTCGGAAGCAGATCCCTCGACTGGGGTCCTCTGCTGTACTCAGGGACATGGCCTGGGTATCCCTTTTGCAGCAGAAATGGTGTTTGAGGAGGCACGCCAGTGGCTGGGCAGTGGGGAAGCCTGGCTGGAGAAGCAAGGCTCCCCGAGCTGCCCCAGGGCAGGCACAGTCATCCCCTGAAAGAACGGCCTGTGGTGGGTTTGCCAGGCTCCTGGACCTCGGCCGCTGTCCAGGAGGGTCCCTCTCTGGACGTCAAGGTGGGAGCACACAGCAGACCTTTGCACTCACCTTGGGAGAGGGGGATGGGCGGTCATTCCTGCGAGCCGGGAAATATACTTCATGGGAATTCCCAAAGGCCCTGCCCTGAGAGATCCAATTGGAAGTCCAAACGCAGCCAGGGAAGGAGTTGGCCTGGTCATCAGTCCAGTCCCCACTGGGTGCTGGTTTCCAGTCTAGAGTCCATGACAAGCTCTCGTTCCTGCAGCCAGGAGACAGATTCGCACACTGAGAATGACAGTCATGGGAAGAACCTGGGGCAATTTTTCAGGGTGGCCAAGAGGCACGGAGAGCCCTTGAATAAGCAGAAGAAGGGGCAGCAGAGAAAGGGATGAAGATGCACATTGAGAAAACTCCTTGGGGGCCGCGTCCCAGGCACTGTGCCACATGCTTTGTCATACACCAGCTTGGGGCTCTTCAAAGCAATGCCTAAGGGCATGGGCACATCAGACGCCTCAATGGACAGATGAGCAAACCGAGGCGCAGAAAGAACAGGTGACTTTCCTGATGTCACATAGCTTTTAAGCAGAGAGCCAGGATTCAAACAAGGTCAAGAATGAGGGATAAAGTGTCCAGCAATCAATAAACTGGTTAAATAAATAATGGTTTATTTATGGAATACTGGGCAGCCATTGACATCTCCTGTTAGAATATTTAATAACCTGGAAAGATGTTTAAGATATAGAGTTGGATGGAAAAAAGAAGGTTACAAAATAGCACATGCTGATGGATTGTTAAAAAATAAAATAAAATACAGAGGTATGATTTCCAAGAAAAAAAGGCAAAATATTCACACAGGCTTTCTCCACAGGAGTGGGGGTGATTTCTGTTCTGTGAGTTTGTCCATTTTTTCTTACAGTATCGTTTTGTGACAAGGACACATCTGACACGAAGAGGCCAGGCTGTGTTTCTCGGGTAGAAGGGGAGGAGTTGGAGTCAAGACCGGCACCTCGAGATGCAGCATCCCAAAGCCGCGCGGTGCGTTGGGAAGCAATGCCTTTCCTCGCAACACCTTGGACTTTTTTCTGGATCAGGCAGCAGGCAAGTGAGGCTGGTACCTGCCCCAGCTGTGGGGACCCCAAGCCTGGCTCTGTGCACACACTCCATTGAGTTCCACCCTTTTGAGCCTGTCCTGGCAGAGCTTGGGGCTCCAGCCAGCTAGGAACAGGCAGGGGTCGGGGAGGGCGGAGTTGGTCTAGGTTTATCCTGGGGTGCATGGAGGGGCAGGAAGAGCTGGAGAGGGTGGCTTGAAGGAGGGCCTTTGTGTCAAGTGTCCAGTTGAGGGGGGCAGGGTGCCTTAGCTCAAAAAGAGAGGGGCAGGGGCCGGCCCAGTGGCGCAGTGGTTAAGTTCGCACGTTCCGCTTCAGCAGCCCAGGGTTTGCCAGTTCAGATCCCGGGTGTGAGCCTACGCACCACTTGTGAAGCCATGCTGTGGCAGGTGTCTCACATATAAAGTAGAGGAAGATGGGCACGGATGTTAGCTCAGGGCCAGTCTTCCTCAAGAAAAAAAAGAGAGAGAGAGGGGGGCAGTATGAGTTCAGTCATCCAGAACTCTGGTTTGCAACCCCATGAGACTCAACAACGCTCATTTCAAAACCTATTTTAAAATATTTTCTAATAACTTAACAATCTGAAAGTAAAGTTGTTGATAATATAACCTACCTCCAGCTATAATATTTTTCATCGATCTAATGCCCTAACTGTATTATAAAGGAAAAAAATAGTTTAGAATAAAATAACATGTATTTCAATACGTAAAAGCTCAGGTATGACTGCCGTGGAAGACAACATCCCCTCCTCTAAAGGCACACACAAATTTTCAAAACTCTCCCTCGGGGAGACTCAATCCTGAGAACCACTCATTAGAGGAACGATAGCTGGCCTTCAGTGAGTGCCCTCTCTGAGCCGCACTGTGCCAAACTCTTTATAGACATGTTAAGTCACCTACTCGTCACAGCCCTGTGAAGTTTATCAGCCCTGTTTTACAGATGAGAAACACAGGCCCAGAGAGGTTGAGTTGCTTGCCCAAGGTCACCCAGCTAGTGAGCAGGGGTGCCGGGATTTGAACCAAGGCAAACTGGCTTTCTCTGGGGAGGAGGCTCAGCCTAAGAGAGCTGGATCAGAGCTGAGGAGCTCTGCCCGCCCCTGGAACCTGCAGTGTTTCTCAGAAACTATTCACATTATGGGCCGGACAATTCCTAGTTGTTGGGGGTGCCGTCCTGTGCCGTGCAAGATGTTTACCTTCCAGCCATTAAAGGCCAGTAGCACCCCCTCTATCTGTGACAACCAAAACGTCTTCAGACATTGTCAGATGTCCCCTAGGGGGCAAAACTGAAGCTGAGAGCCACTGGGTTAGAGGCATCCACGCGGAATACCAGCGCAGGCACAACCTGAGCCAGGTCTGGCGGTACGGGTAGGATTTCTGGAGCTAGAGAAAAGCAGGGCAGCGCTCCAGGGGGCGGGGGCTTGAATGACGGGACAGCAGGAAGTGGGTGATCAGTCACACGGAGGACAAGTGGAAGTGGGGGCCGGTCGGCTGTGCGCACAGGGACAAAGGAAAAGGCGGAGGTCACCTGACACAGAAGGCGGGAGAAGCTGCCTCCCTTCCTGGTTCCTCTCCTGGCTTAATGTCCTGCCCTGGAGGAGGACCCCTGATGAAGATAGAGCCTGAAAATGATTTGGGTTGAGGATCGCATGTTGATCAGGATTTACCAGGTTTTTCCAAGCCCACTCCACCCCCACCTTGAGGAGGCGAGCCTTACTTTCAGACCCTCCCAGGAATCACACAGACCACACGTGCAGGCCCACCTCCGTTGTGCAATCACCCCTCATTCTTAGCCAGGCTCCCAGCTACACCTTCTTGGGGCCTGACAGCCACTTGCAGTCTCCTTGGCCTCAGCAGGCAGCGCAGGGCTCCTGCCTATTAATCCTGAGAAGGGCGAGGAGCAGGGGAGACAAACGCCTTTGGGCCGAGCAGTAAGGCGCCTCCTGCAACGCCCTCCTCCCCTCCTGGCTCTCTGCCGAGCCCCTGTGGGCGAAGAGGGGATCTCAGACAACCCTTTGGCCACTGCACTTGGCCCTCGACTGGAATAATTAGAGACGGAGCCAGGAATGATGTCATGCCTCTGCAGGAGAACCCAGGATGACCTTGAGCAAGGCGCTTACCTTGGCCTCAGCTCTCTCGTTTATCAAATTTTAACTTTCCTGCACTGACGTTCTGGTTTGAAGCCGAAAGTCCTCCGGGGCCAGCTCATCTGAGAGGAGTCTGGCCGTACATACGGGCTTTGCACACCCAACTCACTTCCCCTCCCCCTTCCTCTGGAAGAGCTTCTCTCCCTCTCTGGGTAGTACTGATGCTGCTGTCAATTACGGTGCCCTACCCCCTTCCAAGAATGTAGGGGTGGGCAAGTGTCCCAGGCCGCCCAGAGGACCCTCCCTGTGTTGATGGGTTCACTAATGGACATGCTTCCAAGCAAGCCAGTTAGGAGTCCTCCCTGGGATATGAAAGTCAGAAATGATGTTTCCAGGGACATATTAGTCTGGAAAGATGCAAATCTAAGGCTTCCAGTTGTCATCTTCCTGACCCTGGAAGAAGGCCTATCTGCAGCAGAGAGCCGGTACAAAGAGTGAGACAAAGCTGAGAGCCCAAGAGTGAGAGAAAGCCCTGATGACACTGTTTGAAACCCTGGATCAAACTGTGCCTGAAAGTGATACCCAGTTGTGGGTTAATAAACTCCCTTTTTGCTTATGCTTGTTTGACTCGGGTTTCTGTAACTTACAACTGAAACAGTCCTAACAAATACAACCCTTCAGCAACAGGGCTGTGAGAGGGGATGCTGAGCACATAGAGGGGTAGAATCTGCCGGCTTATACCTCCAGCCTGAGCCAGTGAACCCCAGAAACCCCTGCACCTCTCTCCTGCCACGTGCTTTGACCTTTGACCATCTCTTAGCTTCAGCCCATGGAGGGGAGCTCCACTCACCTAACCCATGGCCCAGTGCCACCAGGCACATTTTTCAAGCTGAACTTTGATAGCAGCCTTGAGAAAGGATGTCCTTGCCCCCAGCCACATAGCAAACCAGGAAACAGGGAAGTGAAATCTGTAATGCACAGTCTGCAGCAAGCTTTCCCCAGACTGGAAAAATGGGGAGCAGGCATTCTTAGGGGTGTGGTACACATCAGCATGGGCTCTGCACTCACTGCTGGCCCCCGTCATGGGAGGTCTGCTCCTCCGGCCCTGGCACTGCAGGGACCAGGAGCTTAGAATAGCCCCCGGGCCAGGTTGATGCCCGGCAGGTCAGACTCATCCTTCCCACTGCCTCAAGCCTCTGACTGGGGAAATCAGCCCAGCCACAGGGCCAAGAAGAGCCTGGGTCTTCGTGTCACTGGTTGGTATGCCCGCAGCATCTGGGTTCTTGGAGGAGTGCTCCACTCCCCTACGGACTGAATTGTGTCCCCCAAAATTCAGAGGTTGAAGTCCTAACCCCACTGTGACTGTATTTGGAGACAGGGCCTTTAGGAGGTAATTAAGGTTAAATGAGGTCACCAGGGTGGAATCCTAACCAATAGGCTTGTTGTCCCTATAATAAGAGAAGAGAGAAGTCTCTCTCTCCAGTAGATGCATCGTATGAAAGGCCAGGTGAGCTCGCACCGACAAGGCGGCCGTCCGCACACCCAGACGAGGGCCCTCACCAGAACCCAGCCATGCCGGCACCCCGATCTCAGACTCGTGGCCCCTCAGACTCAAATCCACAGTGTTTTGTTATGACAGCCCAAGCGGAGCAAGATGCACTCCCCGCCACCCCCACAGGAAGGCCCCATGTGCTCCCTTCTGTGGGGTGGGGAAATAATTCTCCGCCAAGAGCTCTCAGCAGTTCCCAGGTGCCGGGCACTGTTCTAAGCACGTCCATGCCTTAGCTCCTGAATCCTCATAACAACCCCAGAAGGCAGGCAGCATTATAACCATTATACAGATGAGCAACTGAGGCACAGAGAGGTGAAGGAACCAAGGTCACACCACAATACTGTAAAACTGGATTCCAATCCCAGCAGTCTAAACCTAGCACCCCTCGACACTAAGAAACGGAGACAGGAGATGAAGACGAGACTGCTCACGACGGCCTGCGAGATCCGCAGGAATGGAGGCCGAGGGCTTCAGCCCGGCATTTAGACACCTGGCCACGCCGTGCTGTGCAATGAACTGGGTCCCTGGCTCCGCACAGTCCAAAGGAAGTGACCTGTCACCGTGTGCCCTCAGGAGGTGCCCCTGAAGGCTGGCTCCCATTCAGTTGCTGCCTGACTTTGCCTAAGTCACGGCATGAGAAAGAAGAAGTGGACGACAAGCCTGCTCGAAACCCTTCCTGTTCATTCCGTGGTTCTAAAAACACGTAGGCACAGGACCTCAGTGTGGGTGGTGCTGCCAGGGGGACTGAGTAATCAGTTCGCCCAGCGTGTCCCCATTGGGGTGTGGAAGCCCAGATCAGGGTCTGGCACGGATTCCAACTCGCCCCCAGGACGGCAGCAGAATGTGCTTTGCGCCAAACATCCCCAGGCGCAGGAGCTGAGGGCTCACCCCAGCCCAGTCTCTCCCAGATCTTTGTCATCCGATCCCAGTGGCCAAGTGCTACATCACCACGTGGCCAGGCCCACGCAAGTCCTTGTGTGATGGGACGTTGAGTCCTTCCAAGCCTCATCTCCTTGTCTCCAGTGGTCCCCATTACCCAGGACTCTGGGCTGGGGCAAATGGTGCGTTTTAGCCCCCGGGGGGAACAGACTGAGACAGTCGCCCCAGAGCCTGGGCTCCGGGCTCAGATGCCCTCTAGGATATGGGAACCATGGGTTTGGTCTGCAAGGGGCCTCCGGCATTTCCTTGTGATGATGCCCGAGACCCACCAGGTGTCACTGTGTAGCCAGCGAGATGATGGGTGCTGGCGGGAGGGTTTTTCTCCAGCAAGGCCCTAGGGACTGGGGAGCAAGGGCCGGCCAGCGGGAGGCCTGGGTGGAGCAGAGAAGTGGCCCTGTCCCCTTAGCCTCGAGGCCAGCAGAAGCCACGAGCCTGGGGACAGCAGAGGTCTCCATCCAAGGGCTGAAACGCGATGAGGGTGAGGTGAAAGAACAACTCCTGACCTGTCTACGGGGCCACGCCTTCTCATCCCAGCAAGCCACTGGGTGGGACTGGAGGCTCCCTCCACCCTCATCACACCCCTCTCCAGGAGTTCAGCTCAGCTTTCCAGGGCCCTGCCTGGGGCTACCCCCACCCCCAACCCCTCAGAGAGCGTCAGTGGGCCGTGTAGACCTACAGTAATGGGAGAGGCATCTCATCAATTCCAGACAGCAGAGCCCCACCCCTCACGAGGAGCTGGTTCAAAGTCAGGCAGGGCTAGGAGGCTCAGACTGGGCATTTCCAGCCTAACTGAGTCCTGAAGGCACATCGCCTAGAAACCAGAAGGCCCCAAACACTGGTTTCTGTCCCATCCAGCTCCGCACACAGGAGACCCTGGACATGGCAGGGGAAGGGCCTGGAGCACTTTACTCCCCTCAGCTGCAGAGGGCTCCCCCTGCAGCTCCCAGAGGCTCAGGGACAGATCTGGCAGTTCGCGTGCCCCAGTTGGGCCTCAGAGGAAGGAAGGTCCAAATGACGAGGGGCTGGGGGTCTCCCCAGGCCCGGGGTCCAGCCCCTCCAGCTCCAAGTCCTTCTCTCTCCAACAGCTGCTCAGAGGACTCCATCTGGCTCTTCCTGGGCAAGGAAAATCAACAGGGGCCGAGGGGAGAAGAAAGACAGTAGTGCAGTGAGTAGATGCAAGGCCCCACATGTGAGATGGAAAAGGACGGTGGGGGACAGACGAGGACTCAAGAAAAGCAGGGGATGTGGGTGCCCCCTTCACAGGGAGGTGGGGGAGAGACTGCTGAGTTAAGTTGCTTTGGCGTTTGGTCTGGATGATGGCTACTGAAGGTATCATGGGGATGGTGGACGCATCTAACAGAAAAATTCCGTTAGCGTACAGCCCCAGTGTCTTTCCTTTATCCCTCAGTGCACAGATACAGACCCACCACCTGCTAGAGGCGGCATCACGCCGGGTGATACAGGGAGACACCAGAAAACATCCCGTTCCGCAAGGCGTTACAGCCTAGGTCGAGGCAGGAAGACAAGATGTGTGAACAAGAACACACATGCGTGTGCATTGCACACAACACTGACTGTGAAAGCCCGTTGACCACTGTGCAAGTGTGTGAGACCCCAAGTGTTAAATGTTTGCCCCGGCTGCTCCCTGAGCATTCCTAACATAAAAAATACAACCACCATGCAAGACTCCCGAAGCTCTGCCCAATTTCCATAGTGTCTGCGACTCTGTTCAAGATTTTGCACCATATGTGTGTGTGCACATGTGTGTGCACAAGTGTGTGCATGACCAGGCATGTCGGTAGCATCTGCAACTTTGTGCTTGGGAGCCCTGGAAGAAAGGAGTTTCTGAGAATTGTTGCCTGTTGAGCAGTAGATGGACCAAGGGGTCCCACAGGGCTGTCACTGTGCAGAAGGGGAGAAGGAAAGGTCCAAGGGGTTGAATCATAAGCCTGGGGTCACTCAGCACTGAACAAGTTAATACAAGTGGCCACCAGGCTTTTTGGCTGATAAGGGAGCTCCCTGGAGGTCAGAGCTGGAAGCAGCATTGGAAATGGAATATTGGAACCCATGTTTTCTCTTCTGTCTGTGACAACAGTGGGGAAGGTGGTGGCACCTGGTGTCAGCTGTGCCAACCTGGAGCATGACAATCAGTGGAAGACAATGACAGGAAGTGGTTAAGGGCTGGGCTCCGGAGAACTAAGGCTGGAACCCTGGCCCTCCTACTTAGTACATGCTTCTTAGCATCTCTGCGCCTCAGTTTCCCCATCCGGAAAATAGGGACAATGACGCTATCTCCCTCATGGGACTGTTGTGAAGATGAGATGGATGGATAAACACAACAAGTTTAGCAATGTGCCTGGCATGCAGGAAAAGCTGGATGGGAATGCATGCTTATGATTATTCTCTGCTTGCACGCTGGCCAGCAGGATTCCAGCAAGCCCACCTCAGCCCCGAGACCGCTGCTGGGATCCAGAGCTCACCCCTCTGGACTGCCCAGCTCACAGGCTTCCTTTTTTTTACTGAGTTACCTTGTAATTCCCAAACCTGAGCGGCAGGCAACTCACAGAAGCTCCAGCCACCTCCTGGTGAACGTAAGGATGGCAGGCAAGGTGCTCAGGGCGGGCTTTGTCCTGTGGCTGGAGTTGGGGGCATGGCTGGGCGGGGAGGGTTGGGCAACAGACTGATGCTTCCCAGGTGGGGAGGCTGGTGGCCTCTGGGACTGTTTACTCTTTCCTGGACTCCTGTGGCGCTATACAAATTAGGCATCAGTAGAGTTCATGCATCCAGAGCTTACATTAGGCTGTTGACATCGGCTCAGAGTTGTCTCTTTACACAGCTCACTTTGATTTTTGTCATTTGTTTTACTCTCTGCATTTCCACCCCCGCCCCACATCATTGCATGTCAAAACCAGCAGGAACCGTGGAGCCGGCCTTGTCTTCATTTTAGGACTGAGGACCCTGAGCACAGACGAATGTTTTTCTTGTGGCTAGCGTGAGCCTTGCCGAGCCTGCTGAATCCGGGCTGGCCACAGCTCGTCCCTAGAGGCCGGGGACCAGGCCTTCCTTAGCAACCGCCGCTGAATCACAGCGGAGAACGCTCGCGGGATCTGGCCCCCGGGGTGGGTCCATGTAAAGAAGCCACACTTGAGCCTGAGCCCGGCGGCAGAGCTGGCGAGAGAAGGAGCGTGGGCTCCGTGCTGGCACCGGCTCCCCACCCCTCCGCCCCTTCAAGAACCCGTGACAAACAACCTTGCCTGGTGACCAAGCGCCTGCCAAGCCCTGTCACAGGAAAACCCTGGCAGACTCGGCAAGGAGTCCAATTTCAGCCCAGCGGGTGGGGAAACCAAGGCAGCAAGAGCCCAATGTGACTGAGGTCACACACAGCGCTGGCAGCCAGGGGCCGGGCGTCCAGGGCTGCATGCTAAGCCCTGAGCACCAGGCCACCCAGCCAAGGCTCTGGACCGGCACAGAGGAGGAGCAAACATATCCCGGATTCGCGTCAGCAGCAGAGCCCCGAGAAAGGCCCAGTGCTTTCCATCCGCAAGTCCTCACAGTGGTCCCCTCTCTCCAGGAGAAACTGAGGCTCCCCAGGAGCCTCCTCGGGGTGTCAGGTCCAGGCCAGGAATCCAGCTCTAGAGGATTCCAGCTCCCAGCTGAGTGCCTGGAACAGCAAACATCAAAACCGTGGCAGGCTGAGGGAGAAGGGAAGATGAGATCATTGCACCAGAAGGAAAGAAACCAAGACACCGAGGGAGGGCAGGAGGGACAGAGGCCAAGAATGTTTCAAGGCAACCTGAAAACTCCGTCTGATTAAAGCAGGCCCAGACATGGGCGGCTTCCCCTCCGCCTGAGTTACAGGGCCTGCGGAAACCTGGCAGGCCGCCGCCCCTCTTGGGGGAGCTGATGCTGGCCCACACCCGTGTACACGGATTAGTACCTGAGTGTCACGAAGGCAATGGGAACAGTAAGCACGTTTTGGTGCTCTGTGCACACTGTGCATGCACACATTTGGGCACACAAACACGCATGTGCAGGTGTCCGGGCTAGGCGTGCGAGCCCACAGGAGGGTATGCGTGTATTTGCATGCCGTCTACAAACATGTTTTCACCAAGCTCAAGGAGAAGCAATCAGTCATCTCCGAGGAATCTTAGCAACAGCCATCCCCAGAAAAGGCTTCTGCCAGCTGGAGCGGCGATGAGTCAGCAGAGGGGCCGTGGGAGGAGGAGAGCTCTCACCCTGGAGCCGGCCTCTCCCTTCTCCCGGCCTGGCCGCCGCGCCTGGGTCACCGCTTTGGCACTGATGACCGAGAACACATTCCTGGAACTGGCCAGCACAGGCGGCTAAAGGGTTTTTCCCTCCTCCTCCCTCTGCCTCTTCCCTCTTGTCCCGCCCCACACCCGCCCTTTTATTTTTCCTTCTTGCTGCAAAACCAAAACACCGCATTCACGAGTTCAGGAGCTGCAGCCAAATGGCAGGAGCCAGTGGCGGAGGGGTTAGGACACAGGAGCTGCTTAGGCCCAAGCAGGCCAGGGGACGAGGGACGAGGACACTGAGAGGGCCCCGCTGGGCACTGCGGAGCTCTGCTGAAGTCCTACAGGGAACAGGAGGGCAAGGTGTAGGCTCCCAGGAAAACAGATGTGTCTGCCTCTGCTCCAGGGGCAGAGCCTGAGGTCGCTAACACAGAGGAAGGGGTGGGAGGGTGACCAGAGGAACAGAGAAGCACAGTTATCAATCGGGCTCCACGGCCTGAGTGCATGCTCATTTCATCTTCACAGCAACCCTCGGGGTCGGTAGAATTATCTCCTTTTACAGATGAGGTGATGGAGGTGTAGACAGGTAAAGGGATTTAGCCCAAGGTCACACAGCTATTAGCAACGGAGCGAGCTGTAAGGAATTAAACCAGGCTGGAGCCGCCATGGGGGTG
Organism: Equus quagga; assembly: GCF_021613505.1. Lineage (NCBI taxonomy): Eukaryota > Metazoa > Chordata > Mammalia > Perissodactyla > Equidae > Equus > Equus quagga. Next base: position 20,853,299 of record NC_060286.1, read on the forward strand.
GGGCTTTAACCACTGGGCCACCCGGCCTTTCTTCCTGGGCAGCACCTACACTGTGTGTGCCAGGATCCCTGCGCCTACAAAAAATAAAGAAAATAAAACCGAAAAAGGCTAGTGTGGTCCCTATCCGTCTCCCCTCCCGCAAGCAAACAGATCTGGGTGAAGAGCCATCTGCAGCCTCAGCAGCAGCAGCAGCGGCAGTGGTGGTAGTGGCAGGGGCAGTAACAGCCTGGCCCAGCCCGAATCCCTGGCCTCTTTACTGGAGGCAGGAAATGAATAAAAGCTAAATGAGTTTGAAAATGCCAGGAGGCAGTGTTTAGCCCCTTCCCCCACCCCCTCCCCCTGGCAAGGACCGTGTATAGTTACAGTTTAATCTTGGAGATGCCAGACAGCTGTTCCCCGTTGCTAAGAGACTGGCCCGCATTATGCAGATGTCAGGGACCTCAAATGTCTGCCGGAAATTACAGATCATGTCGGAGGAGCAGAGGGGCCTTCTCTTGGCTGGGGAAGCACAGCAGGGGCACCGGCACAGTTGTCGGGGGGGGGGGGGGGGGGGGGGTGGTGGGATGGCAGAAATAAGGGACCCATCTCTTCCCGGGTCTCCCCCTAGGCGGCTCTGGATCCTTCGATGTGCCCGCTCTGCTGCCCTGGCTCCGCTCCCTCCTTCCTGCAGCTCCCACCCCACATCCGGGCCTTCTTCCTTTGACAACTGTGCCAATGCCCATCTCCACCACTCTCTCTCCAGTTTTCCTTCTGGGGCATCTTTCTTCAGGCCAGCGTCCCTCTGTCTGTCTTGCAATCTTCCCTGCCACTGGGATGCAGCTGAGCGGGCTGAGAGGGAGCTGGGAAGATGGGCTGACTCCATCCTAGGAGGATGGCATCCCCCTCCTTGAGCCTCCCTCACCTGGGGCCGAAAATGAACACACAGCCTCCCCGACATCCCCCACCGCCCCCACGGAAACCCAAGCAGGGCCGTTGCCATGGCAACTGCAGGCTACCAGAGCGGCTGCATCCCTGGTCCCTGGGGAAGGGGAGCTGCCATGGGGGTGGTGGGGAAGCCCTTTTCCAAACCCACACTCTACTGGGGACCCTCACTGAAGGTGACAGTGGAATCCACCAGGGTCCCGGGGTGGGCGTGGAGCAGGCACAGCTCCTCATTCAGGCTGGAGAGGGGCGTGGAGAGGCTGCCAGGTGATGCAAAGGGAGCAATGGCATCACAGGGTCTACAGGAGACCCCAGGTATGGGGTGGGGGTGGGGGGGCCTGGGTACAGAGTGGGTGCTGAGGGCCTGCAGTTTCCCTGAGAGCCCACGAGGCGCCTTGAGGGCAGAAACTTTATGTCACTGCCCACGCATCCAGGTGGCATCCCCTCTCCCTGGGGCCAGCTGTGTGACCTTGGCTTCCTCCAGCCTTATAAAATGAAGCCAGGCAAACTTTACGTGCCATGGAAGGTGGCTGTGAAGCTAAGAATAGTGTGTGTGTGTGTGTGTGTGTGTGTGTGTGTGTGTGTGTGCAGCCATATATGAAAGCATTTCAGAGAAAGGTTCATGGGAGCCCCATGAAAGCAGGGCCTTATTACCACCCATCCGGCCTTCCCTGGAGATGCCAGTGAGGCTGGTGGGAGGGGACACTACTTACAGCTGTCTTTCCTCACACCCAGGTATTCCTCCCTGCCAATGGACACCATCCTCAAAGAGTGCCTCACTGATTTTTGTCCTGACTCCTCTGGCCATCTCCTCCTCTGGCACATTCCTACAGCAAGACACGTCAGATGGGGAAACTGAGGCACAGAGACTTCCGAGAACTGCCCAAACCGTCACAGACCATTAGCTTCCCCATGGCTTCCTCAGAACTGCCAATCCCCTACCTGTCCCCTCCAGCCTCAGCCCCTGCCCTGAGTTTAAACCTCAGGAGGACCACGACCTCTGTCCTCACCAGCTGGAAGCCCAGGTCCCCCCTCTAACTAGCCATGCGAACTGGGCAAATAACCAGACCTCCTTAGTTCTGATTCTGCTTCTGGAAAATGGAAACAATAATAGTACAGACCTCTCAGGATGCTGTGAGGACTGAATGAGATAAAACATACAACCTGCTGAGCTCCTGCTAAGCTCTCGATACATTTTAGTTCTTTTATTAAGGTGGAGCCAGTTCCTGGGCACTTCCTCCTTAGAAAGGGGCCAGGCTTCAGCAGCGAGAGGAGGGGGACTTCCTTGGGCTGTGTGCACACCTGCTCCCCAGTCCCCCAGCACTGCTTTCTGCCTCTTTGGAAGGTTCTAGAAGGGTTGTCCAGGACAGCGCACCTGGGAGAACTCTGAGGGCAGGCACCAGCCACAAAGGTCTCAGAGAAGATGCTGCACCAGACAAGGGGTGGACGGTGGAGGATGGTGACCCCTCCCCCATGCAAACTGCTGAGCCAGAAGGGATTTGGCAGCGGGCAGGAGCGCCGAGACTGAGTCATGGCTGGCTCCCAGTTCATTCAGCACTTGCGGCCCTCCGAGGCCTTCGCTTGGCGGGAGGGAGGCCGGGCAGCTGCTCAGTCTTCCTCTTTGTTCCTCTTTCTCTCCCCGCTGGGCCTCTCCCCATCCTTTCATTTCCTCTCCCCAGCTTGCACTCTCCCTCGTTCACTTTCTCACATCCTCCTCTTTCTCTCATTCTCCCACCAACCTCAGTACCCTCCCCCTTTCATCCTTCCCTTGAAGCTTATTTCTTGCTTTCTCATCCTTTCTTCTTCCTCAGAGCTCAGAATCACACTTGGCAGCCTCCTCCCGGCTCCCTGCTCTGAGTCCTTCCCTCCACCCTCTCCTCCAGCGGTCTCTTTCCCTGCCCCCCTCATTTCCTCCCTCCTGCTCTTTCCCTTCTGTTTCTCCCTTCTCTTTTCCACCTTCGCCCCACCTCTCTGTCTCCCCTTCACCTCAAGGAGACACTTCGAGTCCCTAGACAGACAAAGCAAGGTCAAGGTCATCCATCAAGCCCTCACCAGCCCTTGTCTGGGAGATTGGGGTCCAGAGACCAAGGTCAGAGCTGAGCAGAAAATCAGAGTGGGTTGGGGAGAGTTTGTCTTGGAGTCCAGACAATTCGTACCGGCACCTGGAACCCTCTCCTTACCTGGCCACCTGCTCTGCCAGGTCCCCTCCTTCCTACAAACACCCTGCCAGGCTTCCAGCTGCCTGCTGCACCAGCTCGGGTGGAGCCGGGACCATCTGAGTCCTGACCTCCCTTGTTCCGCTTACCCCCTCACTCTCTGCCCTGGTGCATGGAGTCCACGCGAGAAGAAGGCAAGAAAGAGATCAAAACGATAATAACCTGCTTTGAACTGGAAGGACAATGGCTAAGGGAGGGTTGCACCATATATGAAGTGCACGCTGTGGGAGAAAAAATGCAAGGCAGACAGGCTGACCTTGAATCTTGACCCTGCTTCCTATTAGCCAATGACCTTGAGCAAGAGACTGGCGGCACCTCAGTGTCCACCTCTGTGGAACGGGGATGATATGAAGAGCACCGCCCTCCCAGGGCTTTTGTGCAGGAGAAGCACATGGCACTGGCCTGTGGTGGCTGCTCCTCAGCACCAGTTCCTCCCTCTTGAGAGAAAGGAAGCCTTCGCGGAGGAGATGGGGCTTGTTCTGGGTGTTGCGGGATGGATAATAATAGTCATCACACTTCTGTTTTTGTTGACAGCAAGTGCTATGCTAAGCACTGTGAATGCATTGTCTCCTTGAATCCCCAGCAACATAAGAGGCAGTTATTTTCTTATCCCTGTTTCATAGAAGAAGCAGTTGCAGCTCAGCAAGGCTAGGCAATTTGCCCCAAGTCACACAGCAACGTGGAGAAGCAAAATTCTTAATTCCTCTGCAATCAGCTGGGATGCGGGTATCGGACACAGCAAGAGTGACAGCAGGCAAGACCAAGAGCAGCCCCTAAACCAGGTGTGAGCAGGGCTCAGTGAGAGTCAGGGTGTAGCAATGGGGAAATTCTGATGGAGGCCAATGCGAACCCCTCCGTCACCCTCGGTCAGACCCAGAGCCTGCCTGTCTCCTGTGTCAGTGCTCAGCCCCTGGCCAGCCTGCCCACATTCTTGCTGTGGAACCACGGTGGGGAGAAAAAGGGCGGGGTCCAGGCTCCCATCTCTGGAGCACCTCGTCCCCGACACTCCCCCTTCCTTCCCACACACACACCCTGTAATCCAGATAATCCCCGAGGTTCCGTCCCGCCCCATGAATGGCAAAAATGATCTCTCTTGGTTTTTTGCCACCCTGTGTTATATAACAGAGAGAATCGCTCCTTCTCTGGGGAATCAGGACAGGGCCTGCGGGGACAGGCCGGCTGCCTGAGATGACAAACGGGCATCAGGGAAGAGGGCAGTGGGGCTGTGGGAGGCGGTGTGTCATGGGAACAAGAGTGATGAGGCCTTAAAAGCGGTGGTTTCTGCTGGGAAGAGGTGAGCCGGGCAGACCTGAACAGGTGTAGCCGCTCCACCTCTGCGTCCCAGCCGCAGCGCCCTTCCCCCGCCAGCTCCAATTACTCCTGGCTGCTTTCAAATAGAGCTCCGCAGTTTCCATGGCAACTCACCCACGTGGTCTCTGCCTTGGAAGCTGAAGCAGGGAGCGGTGAAGGGCAGCTGAGGGGAGGCAGGAGGCCTCGTGGAAGGTGAGGGCAGAGTCCCGCCCTCCCAGCCCCCTGTTGTTCACCTTCACCTCCAGACCCCCGGCTGAGGCCGCACAGCGCCCCCAAGGAAAAAGGAGATGGAGCTCCAGGACAGAGAGGCAGCAAGATCACCTCCCCTAAAACGTGCCCTTGACTTGCGCCATTCTATGCCACTGCCGTGGGCTCTGGGGCAGCATCTTGTCATGCTTCTGGGCTCTTCAAGGAGAGGCCAAGGGAGATCCTGAGCAGGAAAGAGGGCTTTGATTATGCCTCATCTTCCCTTCTTTTGAAAGGGGGTTGGCATTCTGTTCTGGAGCCAGGGTTTGAATTCTTGCTTAGCTGCTGTGAGCTGTGTGATCTGGGGCAAGGAGCTGAACCTCTCTGAGACTGTGCCTTCATCTTTACAATGGCGATGGGCACATCTGCTTCTACGTGTTGTCAGAGGGGAGCAAACGGGATGGAATTTGGGAAAGTGCTTTGGGAAAGGAAAAACAGAAAAGAGATAAAAGCAGAGACGCTCCTGGCGAAATGGGAGGACACAGCCCACCAAGGGCCTCCTGTCTCTGGCCAGGGGCCCAGCCAGACTACATGCAACCCTGCCATTCAGAAACCCTTGGATTAAAACCCTGACTTTTTTTTAAGCCCCTACCTTCTTGTACCATCTTTGTCTTGATTGCTCTCCCCTAGACTTGACGCCTACCAAGAGTGTCTCCTTCTGGCCAAATCTCTAGCCTAGAACCAGGTGCCCGGGGTGGGGGGGGGGGGGGGGGGGGGGGGGGGGGGGGGGTGACACGTGCATGTGCCTTGCTATCCCGCCCGCACCACGCTCATCTTTTAGGCGGTGAGGCATCCCTGGAGAAGACAGCACAGCTTCTCCGCGCATCCGTCACCCTTTCCCCCTCTCCTGTCTGTAGACTGGGAGGCTCCCTGGAGGTCTCCAGCAGACAGTTTCTCTCCAGCTGATTGGCATCTCCTCTGTGCTTGGTCCCCTGAGAAACAGCCAAAACCCTGGGAAGCCAGCTTAACAGAGGGGTGGGGTAAAGGGACGGGGTAAAGGGAGCTCCTCTCCTTTTACCCCACCTACCCAGCTACCCAGCTAAAGGGGCTTGAAATTGGCCATTTGTGTCTCTCTTCCTTCTCCACCTCCACACGCTGGCTCATGAAGAACCCCCCGAACTGCGCTCAGCTACCCCAGAGAACCAGCCCGTCACTCCCCTTCTCCCGAGAGCCCCTGGGTCTCCCTGAGCTGCTCCCTCCTGCCCGGGGAGCCAGTGCGAGCCTCCCGCCTCCTTCCCTGGGCCTCCCTCCCTCATCCATCGAGTGGGGGTGATCTCCAGGCCCCCTCATGGCTCTAAAACACTGACTCAGCAATTCTCTGCAGCAGACAGAAGAGCTGGCCACACAGCCTCCTCGCTCACAGCCCAGCCCCTCCTCTCCGTTGTCACCTCACTCAGCAGTGCCCCTGAATCCCAGAGAGGGTGGCTTTCATTATTCTTTCTTTATTTTTATCAAAGGGTATTTTTTGTCAAAAATTGTGTCTCCCCTGAGACAGTGCAGCCTCTGAGCAGGCTCTCCTTGTTTCCATGGAGACAGCAGCTGGCTCACATGTGTGGTTGCTATGGAAACGAGGCTGGTTCTCTTCCTCTCCCTCCCCTCCCCTCTCACTTTCCCTTCCTTCCTCATCACCTCACCTCCTCACCACCCCTCCTCCTTCACACCACTTGGGATGCAAGAAAGGGCAACAAGAGGCACCCCCAGCAAATTAGGTCCTCGCCCCTGGCTGAGCCGTCTCCACGTGGGCCAACCCGTGTGACTGGTCCTTTCTCCCTGCCCGGGTGCACTTCTGCAGCGGCCCTTCCTTCCAAACACTGGGATGCAGCTTTTCTGATACAAGACATGGGGCACAAGCAGCCTTGAGCGCTCTAGACAAGGGAATCCTACCTCTGACAGGGGTGGGGGCTGTCTTTGCTGCCACCAGCACAAAGCCGACCCAGACGTGTGCCCGGGCACCTTATATTGCACATGCTTTTCTGTGCCACACTGTAGATGTGCGAAATGAAAGGAAGGATCTTGGGTGGGGGAATCCATGGCAACAGAGATGGGGACAGAGGGCAGAGGGAACATACGTGCAGAGTACATCTTGATTGTCAGAGGCTGGTATTCAGATTACGGATCATTTTTCCCACTGACGTGTTAGCACCTCAAGGGTAGGAACCCTGCCTGTCTCGTCCCTGATGGATCCGCAGTGTATGGGGGGGGGATGGGAAATAATAGACACCCGGATGTTGACAGTGATGGCTTTTTAGGTGGTGATTCTTATTACAGCCTTTTGCTCCTGTCCTCAGCGAACACGTACTAAACGTATAAAAAAGAAGAAACGACATGTTTATTTGTTTGATCTTAGAGAAAAAGGGGAAGAGAAATTGAAAGAGGCCCGAGAGTGGAGCCAGTTTCTCCCCAAACGCTGGAGCAGGCATGACAATCTGACCAGCCTCTCCTGTCACACGCTGGGGCCCAGAGAGGTGAGGTGACTGTGGCGTGACAGAGGCGCCAGGGATCTTAAATCAGGAGGACAGGAGAGAAAGCCTGTCAGTCCAGGTAAGGCAGGCCAAGAGCGAGACTCTGGCATCTGCCGCATACTGAGGTGACAGCCACGGTGCCGAGGGGACACACACCGGCAGCCAGCCGGGCAGGCCTCTCCCTTCCTTGTACTTCAGCCCAATCCCCCCGAAGGTGTCGCCTTCCCCACTCCCCCACTCCATCCCGTCTCTCGGGCCTCAGACTGGGAATTTGGCTCAATCTGCAGGAGAACACATGAAAGCTGCCTGCGGCTGACAGTGCCAAAGGGGCGAGTTCCAGCTTCCCGTCTCCCGAGAGGCAGGGCGGGCGGCAGAAGCCATTCTCAAGGTCAAAGAAAAAGCCAGCACATTCTCGTCCTCAGCCAAGGGCGCATTTCTCTGTTTCCTTCCGCTTACCTGCAGTCAACACACCGGCCGTGGACCCAGGCACCTCGGAAACCCGAGCATCCCGGATTTCGGGGGTGCAGAGGCCTGAGGGATCATGCTAATGTTCCCACCATCCCCCCCCCGTTTGATGGGCAGACAGACGACAGGGGGAGAGGGCTCGCCCTGGCTCATCCTCAACCAGCTAATCCTGCCAGCCCGTGAAGCAGAGAGAGGGACGGGAGGAGAACAAAGAGGAGAGGCAGAGGAGGGGCGGAAAGGAGGAGGAAGAGGGAAACCACTCTCCCTACCACCACTGCCACTGCCACCCGGCCTGGAGAGGGAGGACTTGCCTAGCTCAGTGAGGCTGCCGGGCACCGCGAAGAGACAGGGAGGCGCTGAAGGTCAGGGATGAGGGGGAGGCCAAAGATGGGTAGGTGGGCATGAAAAGGGAGGTAGGGCGGGGTCAGGAGATTTGGTGACGGGGTGCTGCATTCAGTGCTTGATAACAAAAAAAGTTGAAAAGTTAGGTTTGTACTTTTAAGGTCACAAAACCCTCACAGCAAGAAAACCACCACATCACAAGGTTCTCATTTGCCCGGTACCACCCAGTCTGAGCGGACGCCCTGAAGTGATGCTGTGTTTCTACTGCCTCCTCACCAAAGCAAAGCACGAGTGCCTCCAGGGTACCATCTGGCTTCGTCTCTTCCCTATGGTGGAGGGGAATCAAGGGTCAGAGGGCCTGGCAATGAGTAATGGGTAGTGTCCACTATGAAGTCTTAGAGGGACCACCTCTCCAACACCCCTGATGAGAGGTTCCTCCATCCTCTGTGCCTTGAATGCATCCTGAGACAAGGATCTCATCCCCTTCCAGGGACCTCATCCCTCCAATCCTGGGTTTTAATTCTCACTTGCTAATATTTGTGCTACCCTTCCCATCAAAAAAAGAAGAAGAAGAAGAAGAATTATTTTGCTTCTCATTCCATTATCTTTACAGAGAAGATCAATGACAAATAGTATCTGGGTACATCTATCATCCATGAACAATAAATTAGCCCTCGCCCCAAGCAGGTCTCCTTGATTCTAGCAAAACTTTAAAAACTTCCTACTTTCCCTTCCCCCACCTTCCAAAAACTTGTTTTGCTCTTGGCCCTTTCTGCGAGCCGCAGCTCCCCGTGGGACCCAGCGGGCCGGGTTCTATTCTTGCCGTCTCCGTGGTTCCTTTCTTCTTGCCCTTGGTTCTGTGCCCTTCCTCCAGCTTTGAATGTGTCCTTCTCCAGTCTGAAATCAGCTGCCAGCTCTGCGATGAGGCACTTCATCTCTTAGGCTCCTCCCCTTCTCCTTCTCATCAAGCCCTTTCATGATTACACGGCCAGAATGTCCTTTTTGAGGGCCTCCCGGACCAGCTCAACATTCTTCTTTTCAGGCCCACCTATAGGATCGTGCCTGCCTTTTCCTGCTGTGTTTTGAACGTTCCCTGACCAAGTTAGAAACGCTACTGTCCTTCTCTCTGAGGCTGGCTTGCTTTGAAGTGGGGAGAGTGTATGAGCGTCCTTAAGCTGCCTTAACAAATTACTACAAAGTGGGGGTGGTTGAAAACAACAGACGTTCATTCTCTCGCAGTTCTGGAGGTGAGCAGCCTGATATCAAGGCATCAGAGGGCCCCACTCCCTCTGCAGGTTCTAGGAAAGGAGGCTTCCTTGCCTCTGCCAGCTCCTGACGTCTGCCAGCAACCCTTGGCGCCCCTTGTCTTGTAGGCTGATTACCCCAATCTCTGCCTCCATCGTCCCACGGCCATCCCCCTGTGTGCCTCTCTGTGCCTGTGCCCACATTTCCTTCTTCTTATAAGGATACGAGTCTTTGGCCTGTGCCCACATTTCCTTCTTCTTATAAGGATACGAGTCTTTGGACTTAGGGCCCACCCTACTCCAGTATGACCTCATCTTGACTTGATTACATCTGCAAAGACCCTATTTCCAAATAAGGTCACATTGACAGGTTCCTGGTAAACATGAATTTCGGGGGGACATTATTTGACCCAGTATACTCCGTCACCCTCATCTTCGATTTCTTTCTCTCCCATACCCCCTTTCACATTAGCCTGCTTCTTCCTCCTTGACATCCTGCCAGTCTGTCCTGTCTCTGCCATCCTGACAGCCAGGGCTTTCAGTTCAGCACAGACTCTGGGGCCAGACCAGGTCCTGGCTTCCCTGCTTAGATGTGGGGACTCAAGAATGTCCCTTCGCTCCTCTGGGCCTCAGTTGCCTGGCCTGCAAAGTGGGGATAACTGTGGTACCTCCTTATGGATTGTTGTGATGATGAAGTAAGTCACTCTTTGTCAAGAGAAGAACAATATCTGGCTGGGACAAGGCCCTAGACGTGTCAAGTAGCATTTCAAGCCTTCACAGTTTCAAGCACGGATTACTGCAACGGCTTCCTAACCGGCCGCTTCCCAGCTCCGTCTCCAGCATCCCAGTCTGTCCTCAGATCTTACCATATCACTCCGTGTCGTCTAAACGTGTCCCACTGCGTTCAAGTTAAGGTCCAAAAATTTGCAGCAGAGAACACAGGACCTCTGGCAAGGTGGCTCTTACCTACTTGCGCAGCCTTATCTCATTTCTTGCTCTCCTGTGCGTGCAGGTACACACACATACACACGTGTACACACACACAAACATGCAAACCGTTCTCCAGTCTCCCCGTGACCCAACCGTAGCTCTCCCCGCCCCTCGGCCTTTGCACAGCACTCCTCTCCCGGAACTCCCTGCTCCTCCTCTCCCAGGACAACGGCTCTCTCTTCCTCAAGACAGAGTCAGCTGGGTCCACCACCTCCAGGACACTGGCCCCCCACCCCCACAACCTTCCAGCCTGGGTCAGGGCTCTGTCTTCTGGGGCCCTGCCCTGTCTCCGTCCCTCACAGCTGTGAGCTACTCCAGGACCAGGACTGTGTCCTCTCTCTGCATCTTCAGAACATTCCTTGGAGCCCAGCAGGTGTGGACACGAATGAAGCATGGCTGAATAAATGACACTTTATTGTCTACACCCTGCAGAGATTCCTGTGATCCGTATTTCTCTATTTCCCATTCAACTTAACACCTACCTGTCTTCACCAGGTCCCTGGGACCCTCTGTCTCCTGCCAGCCCCAGAGCCACCTCCCTTCCAAGTCCCTGCTACCCTGCGGCCTTCTCCTGCCTTCTGGGCCTCTCCAAACAGCCTGCTTTCTCCTCACGCTGCTAATCTCCACTGAACTTGTTTCCTTTCTTCCCTCGCTGGGGTCACCACAGGGCTGTCCCTCTCTCCAGGCTGCTGTTGCTCCTGTAATTGCATTCATGCACATGCCTTTTGGAGATGCGTTTGTGGGAAACCCTTTCCGTGGTGCAGTTGTGTGGAGTTGGGTGCCAGAGGGTGAGCGGCCAGAAAGCCCCTGGGGGCTGGGAGGCAACAGAGAGCAATAAACACTCGCCCTGAGAGAACGGCTTGTGCTCAGCCCCCATCACCCCAGGGTAACACCCCAGGGTTCCCCTCGGTGCTGGCAGGGCACCCGAGACCCTTGGGGCTTTTTGCTGGCAGAGAAGGGGGTGTGGGAGGAGGCAGCCATTCTCCTGTGGTGTTGCCCGTGGGACAGAGCCTCCTGAGGCTGCTCCACGGCCCACTGCAGACAGAGAGAAGAAAGGCCTCTCGTGCCCTGGGCGTCAGAGGTCGAGGAGCAAAGGTGACAGAGGGTCCCCTCCTGGCAGAGAGGGGCGCTGGGTGACAGCATTGCCCACAGCCCCAGGCCCTGTGGGAAGGGCTTCAGCAGAGCCCTGCCTGGCCCCTTTTCCTTGTGGGCTGGGGGAGGCAGGAGCAGAGCCACCTGTCTGCCCTCACAGGGCCCAGCGCCGCAGGAAGGTGCAGCCTCAAGCTCCGGACCTGATTTCCAATTGCCAGCTGGTCGTCCCACAGGGATCTCAAACTCAGCATCTTCCTTCCACCTGCCAGCTCCAAAGCTTCAGTGTTCTCTTCTAGATAAAAGGCACCCCCATCCACCCAGCACCCAGTTACCTGAGCCAGAAACCAGGGAGTCTCCTTTGATGCCGTTCTCACCCACCCACATCGAGCTAGTCACCAAGAGTGGTCATCTCTACCTTCGGAACACGGTTCCCACCCTCAGCTGCCTCCCAGGCCCTCTGCCGCACAGCCTCTGGCACTGGACTGCTGTGACAGTCCCTTAATGCGCCCCTGCATTCCCTCTTTCCCAGATCACAGGGTGGCCACCGCGTCTGGAAGCAGAGGCGAGTACAGAATAAAGGTCTGTTGCTCTCACATGACAAGACAGGATACAGCAATGATATCGATCTTTCCAGATTTCCTGGCCTCGCTGCAGTCTCTCCCTAGCAGCCTGAGTGAATTCGCTCACACTCAAATCTGATCTCATCTCTGTCCTGTTACAGTCCTCCCAAGGCTCCCCCTGAACTCAGAAAGAAAAGTCCAGAGGTGCACCTTTGAGGCCTCCGGGGCAAGACGGCTCTCTGCGCATGAAGAAAGGTGGGGGACTTCCCAGCCAGACCTGCTCGAGATCCCTCCTGCTGGGGTTTACTTTCTTCTTTTGACTCTTCGGCAACACCCCTCCTTTAGAAGTCCCCAGATTCCCAAGCAGCTGGAAGTGCCTCCCACCTGGGACATCCCTGGATCTCGCCCAGTTTCCCTGAGAAAATTCCTCTCCAACCTTCCTCCCACCTGCTCAGCAGCGCCGGCCCCTCTGGGAAGGTAGTGACAGTGGCCACTGCCTCCTGTTGCCCTGACCGACTGGAAACAAGGGTCTGGAGGTAGGCCCAGCAATCGGGCCTGGTCTGCAAGCCCAGGGCTGCTGCAGACGCCACGGGGAGGCCCATGTCGGGACCTGGGCCCAACGGAGGGACAGCGAGTCCCCCAGCCTGCACCCCCTGGTGGGCACCCAATTCTCCCTTCACGCTTCTGCCCCCAGTCTCCCCTCCGCTTTGTTTTCAAGGCCCATTCACTGCTTTGATGAAACAGTAACCATTTTCTAGCTGCCCCGTGCTCCTCCTCTCTGCATTATTCATGAGCTCGACTCTGCTACCGACAGGCACAGGCTGATCTCATGCTCCATTCAGAGACTAAAAAGTAAGGCCCTGATGACATGCTGCCCCCTCCCTGTCCCTGCCACCATCCCTTTTCTTCTCTGCCCGTCTCTTAAGTCAAGAGGGTCAAGAAGAGGTTCTGTGATGGCCACACATGCCCTGTGGGGTCACTGGGACCCTTTAGGCATCTGCTGCGTCTCATCCAGACCAGCTGCCTGCTCCGTGGCCCTGGCCCTGCAGAGGGTTGGGGAGGGCTGAGAGATGAGCTTGAGTAGCCCTTTCTGCAGAGTGGACTCAGGTGTCCCCTCCCGCCCACAGCCCTAGGGGCTGCCTTCCAAATGAAGAAGGTCCCTTGGGGACCACTGGGCCTGAGGAGACCAGAAGAACAGGTCCTCTTGGTCCTGTTCCTGCCCCTACCCCCAGGGCTAGGGAGAGGCCACCCCGGGATGGGCTGCTCACTCTGCTGGGCTGGGTTTGCCTCACTCCCTGTACCTGTTCTTGTCCAGTCTTCCCTAATCCATCCCTGGACCCGCCTCCCCAGCCCCAGCGCAGCACTGGGGCACCAGGCAGGTGTGGCAGGCCCTCCTGGAGCAAGGAGGCAGGAGAAGTGCCACCTCCTCCGAGGGTCCCAGCTGTCTGCTCCACGTGGCTTCCCTGGAGGACACAGGCACAGACAGCAGGGTCCAGAGGGGCCCAGTCATGGTAGGTGGGGCAGAGGGTCAATATCATCAAGTAACTGTGCTCCAAACACTTGAGTAATTATCACATTTACCCTTAAGCAACTCTCTGAGGCAGGGCACATATATCCCTCTTCATAGATAAAGAAACAGGCTCAGAGAAGTTAATGTAACCGAAGTTACCCAGCCAGCAGATACCAGGGCCCAGATTCTGGGGCTCCAAAGCACCCCTTTGAGCCAACTCCTGGCAAGGGGGTCTTTTCATAGGCGTGCCCCAGGCTGCCCCCGGTCCTCCCTTGCCACCTTTCCAAGATCTGGTCTAGGAAGGCGTGGGGATGCCACGCCCAGCTGGCTGGGGACTGGTAGCTCGCCTGCCCCAGAAGGACCCAACTGCAAATCAGAAGCACTGGTATCCAGGCAACCAGCCTCCCTGGCTTCAGATAAGCAGGAACAGCTGGGAGCTGCCTAGGCCGGGAAGCTGTCAGTGGGGAGGGAGACTGGGGGAGCCAGCCAGCCAGTCGGTGGTATTTTGAGCCTGTTATTCTCGTCTTCCCAGACCTCGGCTTGAGTTAGGGCTTTTCCCCCAAGCTTGTCCTTGCCACTGCCGCAGGGGAGGGGTCTCCTGGGGCTCTCCCCCGCCCTGAGCCCGGCACAGTTTGGGGGAAGTAGCTGGAAAACAGCTGATGACCCTCCCTCTTTCTGTGAGCAAGGAGGGGAAGTTGGTCACAGGCTGCAAGGTGCTGGGGCCCTGGGGTCATTTAATAAACAGAAGTAGTTGAGGTTCACCTTTCGGGGCCTCCAGGCCTCACTGAGAGGTTTTCCTCTTCTCCTACATTGGGCCAGCCATGCCGACAGGTTCAGCTGAAAGCCCCCAGCCCCGCCCCATGATGGCAGCTGAGGAGGGGGGATGCAGGCACGGTGGGGAGTGGGCTGTCAGACCAGCTAGACCTGCTCAGACCCAGCTCAGCAGATTACAAGCTTGGCCATGCCTGTTTGAGCCTCAGTTTCTTCATCCGTGAAATGGGGATGTTAATACATACCCCACAGGCTGGAGATGGGAAATAAGTGAGAGAAAGCCTGAAAACTGCCCGACACAGTGTCTGGTGCTGTTGGTGCTGGCAGGACCCTTCTCGCTCCTCCTGTCTGGGCCTGCCCCTGCCCAGCCTGGACACCTCTCCCTCATGGGTTCTGTCCTTTCCTGGGCTATTTCTGTCTCCTGCTCTAAAGGTCAGTGCCTTTCCTGGGATAAGGCAGCTGCCTCTTCTCCGCCCCTAAGTGGTATTAGTCCCATGCCCAGGGGACAGTGGTTGCCCTAGATGGCCGCCCCCCCCCCCAACCGCCTTTGCCCAGGACTGGCCGGGACATGCTCACCCCTACTTCTACAGATGCTTCTCCAAGGCTGCTGCTAGGCCCAGAGCGTAGCCATTTGTTGACTGACTCACTGACCGTAGCCAGTGGCCAGAATGTTCCTGACACTCCTCAGCACCAGGACTACGAAGGCTCACTGCTGACCACTGAGGCCTCTCTCCCTGAGTGCCACCTCCAGGCGATGCCCAGGACCTCCACGGGGGCTCATGGGCTTTTCCTACTGGAAGGCTTAAAGGAAAGGACCAGAAGAGACAGCACGCCCACCTTAGATAGGAAGCCATCACCATAAGCTTCAGGATTCCACTCCCCTCTTCTCTCCCTCCTCCCCACCTCCAGCTGCTACCCCTCCCCTCTACCTGCCCTGACGTCTGGGGTCTGTGACTAGGAGGCTGGCAGGAGGTGCGTAGTCTGGAAGCTCCCCTCCTCAGGCAGCCAGCAGGCTGGCCTAGCACTAAAGGTGTCCCCACTCCCCAGCATCAGTGCAGACCAGCAACCCTGCATTTTAGGGGCGGGGGGAAGAGAGACGAGCCAGTGAGTGATACACCCCTGAAACAAGAGTCAGCCCTGAAACTGACCATTCCTGCCCACCTCATCCTAGGTGCGACCTCACCTGAGGTCAGTAAAGGGAAGGCAAGAGGATGGGGCTACCCAAGGCCTGGGCTGGGGCAGGAGTGCTGACAAGCACAGTGGAGGTCTCATCAGTGGCCCCAAACCCAGGAAATGCAGCCTCCGCCCAGCTAGAGTGGGGGTGGGGAAGGCAGCAGCTCCCAGCCAATTTCTCCCCTTCTTCTTGGCACCCCTAATCTCCTCTCCCTCCCCTCACTTATCCTCTCCAGCAGCAGAGTTTCCTGGAGAGGAATGGGGACACAAAAGCAGGATAAACAGAACTGAAGGGGGCTTGGGAGGAGCATTCCAGAGCTAAAAATAACAGGGTCAGCTGGCTGGAAGAGCAAGCCAGCCTCCAGCCCCTCCTCACCCCCCCCCCCACCCCAGGGTGACCCCCCCCCCCCCGCCCCCCTCCCCACCCCCAGCTCTCAACTGGACCTCTAATCCGGGAAGTCTGGAATGCGAATCCACACCCAGGGTCCCCTTCCCAGACCCTGTGCCCAGGGGTGGGGCCACAGCCAAGGGAGGTAGGGAGCCCACCCCCCCCCCAGGCCCTCCCGCTCCATGGCACCCTCTGGGCAGCTCCAGTGGGCCCACAGCTCAACCGCTGACCCTCCCTCCTGCCTTCTCTATTATTATTTTTTTGGACAAAATAGAATTTTGCAGTCTTATCAGCAAAGGCAGGGCTCCTTCACACCAAGAAGGATCTTGTTCTCCCGACAGGCACACCTCCCTCACTGGGGAGCAGTTCTACTCCTACAGATGATAAGGGAGTGGGAGCACGGAGGAAAAAGACAATTCCAGGAGAAAACTCAGTATCAAGCACCTACTATGTGTTAGGACTGTGCTAGGCCTGTCCTGTCCATCATCTCATTCCATTCCATCCTCACAGGAAGTAGGTATTCTTATATCCCTATTTTCCAGAGCTGCAAAGTAAGAACTAAAGTCATCAGAGGTCCCCCAGATAGGAGTGGCGGCCCCATCACCCGGGGCTGCCTCCCCTAGGGGCTGGGTTCTCCGGTCCCAGAGTTGCACTAGAGGCCAGCTCTCCCCCGGCCAGCACCTGGGTTGGGGTGGGGTTGGGGGGTCACTGCAGCAGCTGAGACCAGCTCTGGAGCAAAGCAATCTTGCCTGCCAGAGTTCAATGCCTTCTGGAAGCAGCCACAGCCGGGGCCAAGCAGCCTGTGTCTTGGCCTCTGTGGGCCCCTGTCCCCGAAGACTCCCAGGTGGCGATTTCTCTCCATCTAGGGGCACTGCTGCTCTTCTGCTGAGGCTGCGGGGAGGAGGGGCAGGAGCTGGGGCTGCCCGGATGGCTTGGTCAGGAGAGCCCTTCCTCACACCCAGGACGCCCTCGAGGAGTCCCTACAAGAGGCCAGCCTGCGAGTGGAGGAGTGTCGGGGAGCTCAGCCGGCTCCAGCAGCCCCACAGACTGGAGGACGCCCTTTCCTGAAAAGCCGAGAGCCCTTGGACAGGCCTGCGCAGCATCCGCCTCGCTGCCCCGCCCACGCCGGGGTTTGCTCTTCCCCTGGCCATGGGTGGGAGGAAACAGGCTGTTAAACCCAGAGCAAGCAGGGCAGGCTTAGCTGTGACTGAGCCGCTGTCTTCAGCCGGCCAGCAGAGGGGTTTTTGTGCAGGCCATGGGAGGCCGCTGCTGTCCTCCTGAGAGGCAGGGAAGCCGAGGATGGGGTCTTCACAACCACAGGAGTTCAGTCTCTATGTCCACTGGCTCCCAGGTCGGGGATGCCCCAGCCTCCTGCCAGCCTCTGCTTGAATACATCTAGTGATGGGAGGCTCATCTCTGTGAGAAAGCTCTGATGATTAGCAAGCTCTTCCTTGTGTTGAGCTGGGCCCTCCATACCTGTGCCTGTCATCACCTGGTTCTGCCCTCGTGGGCCCTTTCTGCAGGAAGGCCTTTCAAAGGCAGAGCCCTGTCTTGTGGACGACTGGGTCCAGGTGCACTTTCCAATACGAGAATTGGAGGACAGCCACGGAAGGAACCAGATGATTGAAAACCATGCTGCCCTGGTGGACAGTAATGCCTCCCAAGCTCTGCTCCTGGGACATCACGTCCCAAAGACCCCTGCAGGAGGGGCGCCATTCACACAGGGCTCTTCATTTAATGAGCAGGAGAGGAACCCTTTACGGGCCAGCCCTGCAGGCTCTGGAGGAAAGGTCCTCACTTGGCCAATAAATACCAGGTCTGTCTTGGACAGCGGCTGGACATCGCATTGTTTACCAGGTTTATTGGATTCCTCAGGCCAGAAACCTGGGCGGCCCAGAGACTCGCCCCACTGCCTCCCCACCCCAACAGGTCTCTCAGCCCCACCCCCAGCCAGGCCTCATTTCCACCCACAGTTCTCCATCCTTATGGCTACCACCCTAACCTGCGTAAGTGCCCCTTACCTCCCACCTCCTAACTGTGCCCTCTACTTCCGGATCCTGCTTTCCACCCCACCCCCAATTCACTCTCCACCCAAAAGCGGGGTCATGGGTCAGATCCTGTCATTCACCCGTGGAGATCTTACGATGGTTGTCAAAGCACTTCGAATCAAAAACAAACTTCTCACCATGGGCTACAAGGCCCTTCAACACAGGGTTCTGCCCCACCTCCCTGATCACTGACCTCCCAGGAGCATGCCAAGCTTTTCTCTGCCTCAGGGCCTTTGCACTTGCTGGTCCTTCTCCCTGGAGCATCATTCCATTAGCTCTTTACATGCCTGGCTCCTTCTCAACCTTCAGGCTTCAGCTAGAATGTCACTTTCTCAGAAAGGCCTCCCCTGACTGCCCTATCGAAATTAGATTCCTTTTTTTACTGTCTGTTATAGGCCTTTGTTTTCATTTCATGTATATCACTTATCGTGTATTTACTCACTCATTCTATTCATTTATGTTACTGTCGTCTACTACACTAACAGGTAAGCTCCATGACAATGGGGACCCAGTTTGTCTTGCCCGCTGCTGTACCTGTTGCGTCCCACACTGGGCCTGGCACCACAGGGAATATTTGTCGGATGATAAATAACACTCTTGCCCTTGTCCCATCTACACGGGTATATGGAATCCAGCCCTCCTCGGGGCTGGAGAGAGAGATGGACATGAGAACCACCCCCAGGCCTCCTGAACCCCATCAGAGGAGGGATGCATTTAAGAAAAACTGACCAGTTCTCAAGGTTTATCTGCTCGCTCATTCACCTATTAATTCCTTTAGCAAAAACCCAGTGCTTCTCGATAGCCAGAAACTCTCCCAGGGACTGAAACTTTAGTAGTGAACAATACGGCCGAATTCCCCACTTCAAGGACCTTACACGCGCACAACTAACATTGGATCATAAACAAGGAAACAACAAAACAGCTACAGCTGGTGGAAAGGGTGCGGCCAAAACTAAAGCTGGGTCTTGGGAGCAGAGTTCGAGTGAGGTGGTCTTTAGAGAAGGAGGTGGGGGGCGGTCTGTGGATCGTGAGCACAGGGCAGGCCTCCACCTGCACCAGCTCCCCTCACCCCCACCTCCATCTTATCACCAGGTATCAAGATGTTCTGGAAGGAAGGTGGAAGGAGCCAGTGAAGGGTACCCTTGGCCGACTAGTTCCCCAGAGAAATGACACAGGCAGCTGAGTCCCTGTGAAGCTCTGGGTCCACTGAGCCCTTGAGAAGCCCCGGGCAGTCAGCCCCATAGAGGAGAGCTGCAGATTCCTGCATGAGGTCAGCACTTCCGCATTCTCCGCATTAAATACCCATCCGGTGGATCCACTGACTTCAAAGGAGGGGGCGCCTGCAAACCCACACCCTCACGGGTACAAGTGTTTTATGGTGCAGTTAACAGGGCTCCACCCTGACACGGTTTGTCAAAGGAACTCTGCAGTGAGTAAAAGCAAAATAGAACTGCGGTAAATTTGTGATACCCGATTTAGATGCTAAGATGACCGAAAAAACAAAACAATCATGCTTCTAGGTGGCAAAGTTCAGTAAGAGGCATGTCTGCGAGTGGCTTTGTCTGGCAAGGGGCTCCTCGGTGGGGTTCTTCTAGGGGATGGTATGTATTTGGGTAGAGCACAGCTCTCTCTCTTATTTGTTTCACACGCTTTCTTATCTCTCCCCTTTTCACTTATTCATTCATCAAACTTGGGCATCCCCACCATGATCCAAGTCCGTGGTAGGCTCTGGGCTGGGGAGAAGCTGGACAAGAATGGTACAGGGGAGTCCTCTTCTCAGATGGTCAAGTCGCTATTTTCTGCCTTGGGGAGCACAGCGCCACCTACCTGCTGCCCTGGGAGGCGTCTTAGACGCCTCCAGTGCGCCAGCTTCTTCCAACAAAGCACCAGATGCAGTCACTTCTACCTCTTTAATAGCGTTGATCTCCTCCCCACCTCCTACCGGTGCCCTGGGTCAGCCCATTGTCCCTCTCCTGGCCTGCTGCCTAACCCTCCCCCTAGCCCCTCGGTCCCACCACCTCATCCACCCTCCACTGGCCCTCTGTAGGCACAGCCATCTTTAACAAACCAATCTCGTCTCGCCAATACCCCCCAAAGGCCCACAGGCCTCCGACAACCTGTCCCATCCGAGGCCAGGC
Organism: Equus quagga; assembly: GCF_021613505.1. NCBI lineage: Eukaryota > Metazoa > Chordata > Mammalia > Perissodactyla > Equidae > Equus > Equus quagga. The sequence goes on from NC_060286.1 coordinate 20,873,176, forward strand.
CTATCTGGCCTCCTGGCAGCCCCTCCCTCCACGCTGGACTGGATGTAGCGTGTGGTTCCAGAGGTTCCAGCGCGCCTCCCTGGACCCTGTGCCCCTGCAGAGCACAGCACGGTGCCTAGAACACGGTGGCCCTGGCTGGTGACACGCTGGGCCAAGGCGACCCGTCAGATTTTTCCTCCTCAGCAAGCTGGGTAACCATGTGGTGGCAGACGAGGCCCCGCGGAAAGAGCCAGCAAGCGCCGCCGGGCGCAGGCAGCAGCTGGTGTCGCCATGGCAACCGTGGGCAGCGCCACACGGGGCCTGGCCTTTTCACTCTGCCTTTTTGGCAGGCTTGCCCAGCCACCCCGAAGCCGGTTCACCCAGGCGAGCCAGGGCCTCGCCCCTGCCCCCCACCGCCCTTCTGTCCTCTTTGGCCAGCTCTTCCTCCCCCACCCCTTCCTCCCCCTCCTCTTCCTCCCAGCCGCCCTCCCTCCTGCAGCCTTTGCCAAAGCGCCGGGAGGGAGAGCTGGGCCAAGGAAGGACTCAGATTTTCAATTCTAAGCAGATTTCCCCTCCACAGGCAGCGAGCCCTTTCATACATTTTTTCCCTATTATCATAAACGCAGGAACTTGCATTAGGATGAATGAGCAGAAACCCTGTCTTTGTCAGAGCCTTGGCAGAACGCCAGGCATAGAATGACTAAAACATTCGGAACTAAATGGAGCCGGAGAGGGGGTGGAGATCCCTCCTTGGTGAGAAATGGAATGGGGGGGCCTGGTCTCTGATTATAATAATAGTGTTCGCCATGTGCCCAGACTCCGTGCCAAACCCTTCGCACAGATTCTTGTTTAATCCTCACAAAATTCCTATGTCCTATTTACCCCTCCATATTTAGAGATGAGACAGAATCGGGGTATCAAGGAACAGGCCCAAGATTACACAGCAAATGAGTGAAGGAGCAGAATGTGAACCCATAAACTCTGAAGCCTGGACCACAAGTTCAAGGTCACCTTCCTGAGGGCTGGTTGATGGTTCTGCAACCAGTTCCCATCAGCCAGACCCTCCAGACCCTCCGCCGACACGGCCCCTCGCCTCACCCCAGCCTCCTCTCAATAGCTCTCCTTTATTTCCATTTTTCAGTGTAATTTTGCAAATCAGACTGATTTATCCACTTGCTGCCCCCAGATGAGCTATAGATGGGAGACCCCCAGATAAAGCCCTTCAAGGTCCAGCCGAGGTTGTTGGTGCTGCCTGGAGGGCAGAGACTTTGCTCTACAGACTTTCATGTCACGTGTTTGTCTCCAGTGTACACACTCTGACGCACAGCCAGTGCTCAGCAGATGCCTACTGCGTGATGTGCTGAATGTGCCACATCTCCCCTGCCAGATGCACGGTCCACCCTTTTCCACCCTTTCTGTGCCCCGGAGCCTGACCTCTAAGGACTGTGTCACAGAGCTCTCTTGCTCTCTGGCTTCTGGTTGGATGCAGCCAAGCGGATGATGCAGCAAGAGGTAGAGGTGGGAGGAGAAAGTGATGCGGGTCTTTATCCTCCACTCCCTTCCCTGCTGGACCATGGGTTGGCAGTGGCTGCTTCCCTCTACCGAAGGCCACAGCCCCCGTCCTACCGTCCTCTCCTACAGCTCAGCTCGGCCACACTCTCTCAGGCCCACCCCTCCCCTGTCGTGAGCCCTGGGCTGCTTCGCCATCCCTGGTTAGTTCTCCTCACCTTGTTACATCTTTAGAAACAGTGCTCTCACGGGGCTCCCCCGTCGCCCTGTCTGAGCGTGCAGTCTTCTGCTCCCTTCCACGACACAGTCAGACGCAAGTTCCTGCCCTCTTGTAGGTGGCAGGGAGACAGAAGTGAACTAAGCAGACAAAATCCCTGCCCTCGTGGGGCTGGCGCGGAGGGAGACGGACAATGAGCAACCCGACAGAAAATGCACCGTGTTTGGAAGTGAGAGGTGCTGAGAATGAATGAACGCATGGATGAAAGAATCGATGAGGGCAGTCATTCAGACGTCATGGCTAGACTTTAGAGATGATCTAGTCGAAACCCCTCACTGTGCAAATGAAGGAAAGGAGGCCCAGAGAGGATGCCTAAGGTCACACAGTGAACTATGGGTAAAAGCTGGGTGGACTCCAGCCGTCCTTGACTCTGCCATGGCCATGGCCAGTGGGGTGCAGCTCAGCCCATGAAAGGAGGGGAGTAGGAGATGCAAAAACCTTTGAATTTCCTTCTGGTTCTTTCCGTTCTTTAAGTTCAATCTTCCAGAAGCAACAATGGGGGCAGCGATGAGTTGACTCAAAGGCTCAGGCAGCTGGGCAGAAAGACCTGTGTCTCCCGACGGTAGCAATAGGAGTACCTCTGTTCCACCTTGGGGGCACCTTGCTGCCCACCTAAGCAGAGGGTGCTGTGGGTCCCGGAGCCCCCAGGATGCCAGGGCAGGGGTGCGTGAGTGGAAAGGCCCGGCTGCTGCAGAGCGGTGGGAGCCGCGGGAAGGGCTCGCGCCATGGGCTGGGCTGTCTGGGAAGGTATTGTTCTATTGTTGCTGACCAAGCCCCAGCCCACGTGCAGGGCTTGGCTGGGAACCTGCAACTGCCCTGGCTGACTGGGTCATCCGTTTCCCAGGCTTCCCACTTCTTCCCATTCCACCCGGCTCACCACCCTGGCACGCCCCCAAGGCCCTACTGGGTGGAGGGAAACAGCAGTCATGATGTACTGAGTCTGCAGTCTGCCGAGCCCAATTCATGCGTTATGTCAGTATGTGACCATCTTTGCTACTGTCCTATGAGATGAGTTATCCCCGTTCCACACGTGGAGAAACGAGCTCCTCACAGTCGTGTGATTGCCCAGGGCCAGAGAGCAGGAGGATTCAAACCCACACTTGTCTAACAGGAAAGCCTGGGTGCTCACCCACACACGCCTCTCAGACTCCTGCCAGGGGGCTTCCTGGGACCCGCCAGCCCACCCTCCCAGTTGGCCCAGAACAAGGGCTGCAGGCCACACCCCTCTGCCTTTCCACCGTCTCCTCTGCCTCCTTGGCCCGCAGAGTCTCGGGTCCATGTCCAGCACAGCTTCTCTGCCATGTGGCCCTGCACCAGGCTCTTGGCCCTGAGGCCAGGCTGGGGTTGCCATGGTAATGCCCTACCCCTGGACTGCCTCATGGGCCCCACAAGCCACTGGAATGTCTCAGAAATCCCACCCTTCAGGCCAGCGTCCAACCCGCTTCTCCCAGACAGCCACTCTCATTACGAGCAACAGGAAAATCTTTTCAGATCGTGTCCTGATTTTCAGTTTGGAAAACAGATGGCCACCATTGTGAGGCCCCCGTACGCCCTTATTTCCTTTTCCCCTTCCAGTCTACCGTCTCTTTCTCTCCCTGCCCGCGATCATGTGGTGGTGACAAGCACAGACAGAGCCTGAGCTCAAGTTTCAGTTCTTGCACTCCCAGCCGTCTGACCTTGGACTTGTCCTTGGAGCTTGACTTCCTTGTCCTTCACAGGAATGATAAGAATTGTACCTGCATCGCTGACTTGGTGCGGATTAAAGACATTTACTAATCAGAATCAGTGCCACCTTCTTAGCAAGGCTTTCCCCACCCTCTCTACTTAAAATTACAAACCCATCCCCACCCCAGCACCCCCATTCTCCTTGCCTTCTTTATTTTTCCCCATAGCACAAAACACCATTTTACAAACTATTTCACTCATTTCTTTGGGTTGTTGACTGCTTTTCCTCCTCTAGAATACAAGCCCCACGAGGACTGGGATGTTTTTAGATCTGTTTCCGTGGCTGCGTCCCCTGTGTGTAGAACAGTGCCTGGTGCACAGAGGGCACTCAGAAAATATTTGTTGAATAAATGGATGGATAGGGACGGGCCAGTGACATGGGTATTTTTCACAGGCTGTGATTCTGAGGCACCCGGAGTTCTACCAAGTGGCTGAGGCACCTGGCATGGGGCCTGGCCCGTGGTTAGCACTTGAGGTTGATGATGCTATTGTCTTGTTCCTTTCACTTTTCTCCGCCCACACCCCTACCTTGGGCCTCCCAGTGACGCCCTTGGGAAGCCCCGCTGAGAGCCCGCAGAGGGAAGCCTTGGCTGAGGGAGCATCTTGACCTGGGAGCCAGCTACTCTGGCTTCTGACCCAGCCCACAGGGACAACCCCTAGCTGCCAGGCCATCCCTCCCCTCCGCTCGCCCACACGGGAGGTTGAGTCAGGACAGAAGACTGGGGAACAGTGGCCTCAGGTCACCCTCTCGCTCCCTGGTCAGCAGGCTCTGCCCAGGGCTGCGGCAGGAAGGAGCCCCAGGCACAGGGCAGCTCAGGGCAGGAGGCCTGGCGGGTGAGAGGCCGCCCTTCCTTACCGGGGTCCCTCTGCAGGCAGCCAGCAGGCCGCGTGCTCCCCAGGGCTGCCTCCTCCATGGGGCCACTTTCACTTTCTGTTTTCTCCACCAAAGCAGGAACAGCCGGGCCAGGGGCTGCAGCACCAGCTCACAGAGATGGAGCGGGGTTGGGTGGTCAGAAAGACTGGCCCCTGGGGGCTTCTGGGCGTTGGGAGAAAGGGGACTGGGCAGCTTTCTGTGCCCCACAGCCCCATAAGTAAACCCTTATTCCTCTGGCAGGGTGACTTTCCGAAGCACCATCATGATGGTTATCTCGCTGGCCTCACTCTGGGGCAGCACAGGAGTGAAAAACAAAAGCAAAAAATGTCCTCCAGGCTCAGAGGCCACCTAAGCCACAGGGCCAGGAGACAAACACTTTATAGTATTTCTATTTTGCCAGATGTTCCCAGAGGTCACCTTTGGACTAGGGAAGCCCAGCTCAATCCCTCTCTACCTGGCAGGAAACTGAGGCACGGGGTCTAGCAGGACTGGAGTGGAAACGTGGCTGGCACCTCCGAGATTCTCCTAGAGAAAGGATTCTGCACCTCTGGACTCCCCGGCAGAGGCAAGGGTGCCTTAGGAGCTGGTCTAGAAAGGAAGAGACATCTGGGAGGGGACCCAGAGCCGTCAGTGACCCTGGGAGAGAGGTTGGGTTCCTTCCCATTTTCTAGACAGTAAATCACTGGCCTAAAGACGCAGAACTAGCGACCAAGGGATCGGGAATTCTCGGCCAGGTCTGGATTCCTCCAAAGCCTTCCGCCTGGTTTCAGGGGCGGTGGCCACTTCTGTAGCTGCTGTCCAAGGGCCTGCACACAAACACTGCCACGCACGCGTGTCCCTCTCCTTGCCCCTGTCTCCCCGAGGAGAGGTGTTTTTGAAGCCGTGTGTTCCCCCCCAGGCCTGCCCCTGGTCCGTGCACCCACACATTAACTGAGCACCTCTAGGTCTCAGATGCTATCCTAGGTACTGGGGACACAGCAGGGTCACACACAACAGAGGACATCTTTGCTGTCAAGAAGGAGGGAAGGGGGTGGACAGACAAAAAAGAATTAAACAGATATAAAAGATAAACCCAGATAGCGGTAAATGCCAAGAAGGAATGAAAGCACAGCAACTGCATGGAGAATGGCTGGCAGCAGAATGGTCTCAGGGACGCCCTCTCGGAGGAGGTGACATTTACACTGATATTAGGGCAGCCATGCAAAGATGGGGGTGGGGACAAGCCCAAAGTAGGGCCGTGTGCCCGGGACAGCCCCAGCTCACGCATGTTGTCCTGGTGTCATTCTTGTATAGTTCCTCCTTTCACGGTCAAGAGCGGCCCATTTGGAAGATATGACACACAATAAGGCACTGAATTTATTCTAAGTGCTGCGGGAAGCCATTAGAGGAAATGGTGATTGATGTCTTGAAAGGATCTCGCTGGCTGCTTCCTGAAGAATAACTGAGAGGGACAGGAGGGCAGCAGAGCCAAGCCAGGGGCTGCGGCCACCCAGGCGTGCTGTGATGTCCCCTTTCCCTAGATTCCAGTGGAGGAGTTAAAGAGTGGAGGAGAGGGGTTATGAAGGGCCTCAAGGATCACCCCACCCGCCCACCTGGACTCAGCCAGCCCGGGCATTTCTGAGACGACCCTCAGAGCTCACGTTCCCACTGTCTGTCTTCAGAGCCCAGACACAGTGGGATGGGCCAGCCCCCTGCCTCTGTCCCACCTGCATTCAGCCCCTCCCAGGCCTGGCCCGCTAGCCCAGCATGGCCGAGCCCACCCTCCTCCCTGCAGGAAGCTGGCTGGCAGTGGCTGCTGCGTGACCTTGGGCCACAAAGTCCAGCGTTTGCAAAGTCAAAGTGAGTCACTTCCTCCCCGGGGCCTCCCCCTGAGCGGGCAGCTTTGGCAGCTCCCCGCCCCCTCGCCGGCGGCCGGGCTGGCGCTGGCAGGGACGCCCTCCGCATGCTAAGTGCTCGTGCCTGAGCTGGCCGCCCCGGAGGCTCATTTGTCACCCACTGCTGACTCAGCACTTCTGGGGAAGGCTTTTCCCTCCGCCTCAGAGGAGGAGGCCGGGAAATGAGGCAGCCGTGGCTTCCCCTTGCCTTCCCTCCAGGATGTTTGTGTGGGTGTCTGCGGGCAAGGGGATCTATCTGTGTCTCTGTGTCTGAGTGTGTGTTCGTGCCTGAGTGAGTGCTGTCGTGTGAGTGTCTGTGCATATGAGTCTGAGTGTCACTGGGTCTGTGTATGTCTTTCGTGTGTGGCTGAGTTTGTGTGTGTGTGTCTTTTATGTGTCTACCTGTCCTGTGGGTCTGTATATGTCTGTCAGTGTCAGCCTGTGTCATGTGTGTTGTATATCTGTGTGTGTCTGGGTGTTGTCTATCTGTGTGTGTGTTTGTCTAGGTATTGGATATATGTGTGAATGTTATCTATGTGTGTGTGTTGTACATCTGTGTGTGTTGTCTTTCCCTGTGTGTGTTGTGTATCCATGTGTTGTGTATCTCTGTGTGTGTTGCGTATCTGTGTGTTGTCTGTGTTTGTGTTGTATATCTCTGTGCGTGCTGTGTGTGTGTTGTATGTGTCTGTGTTCTATCTGTGTGTGTGCCTAGGTGTATATCTATGTGTGTTGTCTATCTGTGTATGTGTTGTGTGTGTATGCGTGTGCTTCCCCATCACACTGCAGGCCTTTCCCCTCCCCTCTCCCACAGTCGCAGCCCCTCCCCTCCCCTCCCCCTCACCTTCCCTCCCCTGGTAGCCCCAGCTCCCGCCCACGCCCTCTGTCCTCTAAACCCAGGGCCTCGGGGATGAGAGCACGGGCTCTGGAATCAGACAGATCTAGCTCACCACCTTGGCTCTGCACTACAGCTGAGTGACCTTGATTGAGGACACCTGCCTCTTCCGAGCCTCAGTTTCCTCACTTAGAAAGTGGGAGTGACCGTGTCTCCCTGACAGAGAGAACCTCGTGAGGCAGGCTGCCTGTTGCACGCTGCGAAGGCGGCCTGTTATTTCTCCTTAAAGCGGTCGGCGCAGTGTCAGGCATGCGGCCAGGGGCTAAGGAACAGCACTCAAGGCAAAAGCACTGCAAGGCCTTCTCCTTGGCGGCGGGGGAGGGGGTGTGGGAGCCAGTGACCTGGATTGGGAGCCGGGCAGGAGCTGTTTGCATGACAGCTACTGCAAGGGAACACAAGTGGTGACCTGATTCAGTGCCGCCTTGGGCAGCCAAGGAAACAAGGAAGGAAGTCGCAGGTAAGGGGCTCAGAGCGGCTCTGCCAGCCCTGCCCTTTGCCAGACCCCTCGCTGCTGACACTCCCAGTGACAGCACACCTCCTCCCTCCCCCACCCCAGAGCAGCCCTCCTGCTTTATCCTGGGAGACACTCACACATATTAGTTTGGATTTCCTAAACAACCCTGTGAAGGAGATTCTTAGCATCCCCATTTTGTAACTGGGAAAACTGAGGTTCTGGGAGGTTAAGTTCCAAGGTCACAGGGCTGACACAGGCAGAGAGAACCCTGTATTCCAACTCTCAGTCCAGTACTCCCTGGATGTCTACACCACCCGTCCTCTTCCTGCACACGTGCACCAGCACATCCCCAGGGGGCCCTCCCTCCCTGTCACAGGCAGAGCTCCCATACACACCGGCAAGACACCCTCCCTAGCACCAGCTCCTGTAGCAAATTCTTCCCAGGGCCAGCCAAGCCCTGCTCCCCTTTGCTGAAGGGAAGACTTCCTTCCGAAGGGTTAGTATTTATCATCTTAGGGCCCGCGGTGTGGATACCCACTCCATCCTTTTGCTATGTCTAGCAGGAGACAGGCAGACCAGCTTGGGGTGGGGACACAGGGCACTTCCCCCACTGGCAGGGAGCCTGGGGCCGGCAGTGCCACACTGCAGCATTGCTGCCTAGGCCTGGGCCGGGGTTCACAGGGTAGGGGGTGGAACCAGCCAGAGTGGGCTTGGAGGGCAGGAGACCCCTCTGCTGCTAACTAGCTATGTGGACTTGGGCAAGTCACTACCCGTCTTGGGCCTGAGTGTCCACATCCATGAAACAGAGGTTGCTTCCAGGTTCCTTCCAGCTCACACACAGTCCCAGATGCTACAAGACGTCCATCATGGCCAGGTCTAGGGTATCAGATGCTACCAAAGGCCTAGACACCGGGGGGGGGGGGGGTAACTCCACCACTGCTGCACCTGCCCCAGCCCTGCCTCCCAGCTCTCCCTGGGAAAACAGCAGACAACGGGGCAGTGTGGGCAGAAGGAACCAGCAGGAGGGGTCTGGGTGTCTGGAGATGGGACCCAGAAAAAGCCCAAAGTACAAGGCGGAACTGGAGAGCTTCTTTCACTCCTGATTGGCCCTTCCAGCTCCAGGGAATCCAGGACCAAGCTGGAGACAGGACGCTGGCTTCTCTGCTCAGCTGGGGCCTGGATCTGTAGGTGAGGCCAGAAGTCATTTCCCGTTTTGGGGCCTGTGACTCTTGGGGAGAGAAGGGATGATAAGCATCTCTGGCCTTCCTGATTCACAGGGTTATCCGAGCATGAGGTGGGGCCCACTGCAAAGCAGACATGCCCATTTCTGTCCAGACGCAATACGGGCGGGCAGTGGGCGGCTGCAGCCTGTCCTTACATGGGGCTGAAGGGGCCCAGCCACCCAGTGACTCACTCACTTACCCAGCCAGCTGAAATGTGGGCCCCACCCTTCCCTTCTCCTGCTACCCACAGAGCCCCTCCACATAGCGCTCTTGTCACACTGAGACTAAGGTAGAGAAAGACATTTCCAAAGGTTGGCGGACGGCAACCGGGAAATAAACAGAAGGCCATGTGATCATTTAATTAACCAACTCCGGAAGCGCCTAGCTCTGGGCTTCCTGCTGTGTGATTTTATTAACCCCTTATTGTTTAAGTTGCTTCAGTTAAGTATTTGATTCTTGTGGTATTCCCAAAGTCCAAAGCAGCCACCGGATATGAAGCTGGTGGGCCTCCTGGGATGTTGTCTTTCTCTCAGACAGTCTGCCAGTAAGAGGGTCCTTGTACCTGTCCTGGAGATCCCCGAGGGTCCAGGGGGATCAGAGGAAGTCGGATCGGAACAGATGTGTTAACCTGATGATGATGGTGACGTTTAGGACTATAGGTCTGGTGTATGGCACATTAGTAGGGACAACGTAGAGGGAGGAACTTATCAGGAAAATTGGGGCCAAATTCCAGCTGTCAGGAGTTGAAGACCCAGCAGTGAAGAATCAACTCCCCCAGGACAGTGTTCTTTCCAATTGTGGGTGAGACCCATTAGTGGGTCATGAAATCAATTTAGTGGATGTGCCCAGAATTTTTTTTAAAAAAGAAATGGAATGAAAATATAAGCATAGGTTATATACGGTACAAAAGAACATAGAGTTTTGTAAAGCTTTTGTTTCAGTGTATGTACGTAAACGCTCGTCTGAGTAATGGGTTGAGATGGGTCATGGTTTTAAAAGTTTGAAAGCCACTGCTCTAGAAAACAAAGGAGTGGAGCCCAAAGTGTATATGTGGGGCAGGGGTCTCATTGTACTAACATGATTCCAGTATCTCCAGGAGTGTCTGTGGGGAAACAGTTGATGTCCACTTTCCTGAGTGCGGAATGAGGCATCCCCTTGACACGGAAATGTCTCCAATCCCTTTGCGACTTTCTTTAGCAGGAGGGCAGGGATGCTGACTTCTGTCCAGATCCCCATCTCTGCAATGTTTTCATGTTTCCCAAAAACCTCCACGGGGCAAATCCGTCAAAATTTTGGAGAGAAGATCATTTGCTGAGCCTTCCAAGGGGCAAGCGCCACCGTGTCCCCATTCCCCATGCTAAGAACACAGGGAGAGGCAGAAGCCAGCTGAGAAGTCAGGAAAAGCAGCTTTGGCCCCTGGGGAAGGCCTTCCTCAGAGGCCTTCCCCTCCCATTTCCACTATTTGGCAGAATCTTGAATGCAGTGGGGCGGGACAGAGAAAAAACTAGAAAGCTCAGCTTCTACCACCAGGGCCGGAAGCCCCACTGTGGCCCCAGCCGGTGGTTAGCCCCTGTTTGTCATTTTGCAAATCTGGTCTACCCACCTCCGGTGAAAACTCCCAGCCTCACCCCAGGGGGCAATGACTAATTACAAAACACATTTTCTCTCTTTTTCATTCGCTCTCCCTGCCCACAGCTCCCCGCCTACCCTAACGTCCTGCACCAGCCGCCAGCTCCCTTGCTAGACTGGGTTGAATGAACTCTTGGCCCGGCCTCTCCTCCCCAGACTGCACCCTCTGGGGTTCTTTCCTGCCCCCCGCCCCCAGCTTTACTTTCACTTTCTAGTTGCTCTCACTTCTGTCAGCTTCTTACCCTGAAGCTCAGAGCCCTTGCCCTTCCTCAAGGTGCGGGCATTGCTGAAGCCCTGGGCCGCACCCAATTAGTCAGGTCTTGATCCAGTGACAGTCAACATATTTATGCAACACATTCTGTTCCAGGTTTCAAGCATGCAGTGATAGCAAGGGAAGCAAGGTTCTGACACATTGCAGCTTCTAGAAGCCTGGGTGATACACAGAGAGGCAGTCAAGCGATTAAAAACGGTGGACAAAGTCTTCACAGCTTGATGCATGGTGCTGGAGAGGCACATGGAGAGGGGCAGCTAAGCCAGCCCCGGGCAGCCGGGGAGAGCTCTCTGCAGGGAGAAGAGACTCCACGGAGGCCTGAGGGATGACTGGGAGTTGGCCATTAGCTAGGATAAGAAAGGAAATAGTCTTTTTAGGCCAAGGGAACAGCCTGTGAGTGGTGCCATCTTTGGCGAGGCTGACTGGAGCCCACAGAGTAGGGGGTGGTGCAAGGAGCAGGGGTCCCCAAAGGCAGGAAGAGGCCAGATCCAAAAGGACCTTGAAAGCCTGCTAAGCCATTTGGATTCTGTCCTGAGGGTGATGGGGTGCCATTGATGGGTCTTAACTCAGAGTGACAAGCACAGAGAATGGAGCTGGAGGGCAAGGCCGGACGTGGGAGATCAGGCAGGAGGTGCTAGTGGCAATGAGAAGAAGTGGATGGACATGTGCCATATTTAAGATGCAGCGTCGATGAGATGTGGAGGTTAGGGAAAGGAAGCAGGCTGGAAGGATGACCCACAGTTTCTGCACGAATGGTGGTCCTCTCTGTTCTTCTCTGTGCAGGAGGAAGAGGTTGGAGGTGCAGAGTGGGGAGCAGGGATGACAAGGGGGAATTCTAGGTGCCTGCAGGACACCAGGCCTTTGGTTACGGTGCTCTGGGCCCCTGAACCGGGGCTTGGGGCAGAGTTCTAGACTAGTCACCACTTGCACGCAGAGGTAACAGAAGGCAGGGTGAGGTGCAGAGTGAGAAGATGTGAGCATGTGACGGCCTGCAGTAGAGAAGCCACTGGCAGAGGATGACACCAGCAAAGGACCAGAGAAGGGGCAGCAGGAGAGGGGGGAGGACCACTCAGAGGGTGGGTTGGAGGAAACCGATGCTTCAAGGAGGAGGATGTGGTCAACGGTGTGACTGTGGCGTGCTGCTGGGAGGGCAGGTAAGATGAGGCCAGAGAAGCTTCTAGAAGACTGAGGATGTTTGAGAGTGATAGTGAGAGCAGTTTCGGTGGTGGTGGCTGAGGGAGAGCGACAAAAAGCAGTCTGGTTTTGAGCCTGGGGAGTAGCGGGCGAGAGAGGAGCGGCCTGAGGCCAGGCCAGCTCACAGGGTCTCGTGGGCCCCAAACCTCCTCTTCACCTCTCAGTAAAGTGTTATTTACATTTCTTAAGAGATTATTTCTTATTTTGCGCCCAAACCTGTGACCCTGTAGATTCCACTCACTGTTCTGGGGCTATTTCTGGAGACCACATGGAACATGACTGTCCCTCCCCCTCCCACTCAAGAGCCAGACCAGGAGGCGCTTACAAGAGCACTCGTGCCTCCCTCCTGCCTCGCTCAGTCTCCTCTTCCCACATTAAACCCTCCCATTTCTTTCCATCCTTCTTCCTCCACTCTCAGGCCCATTTCTGCCTCCGTGACTCTCCTCTGACCGCGGCCCAGTTTGTCGGCCCTTAGGGACGTGCCCAGATCTGAACACTGCCCACCTGGTGTGTTCAGCCAGCATGCAACTTGAGACTATCACCTCCCTCTTTCTAGATGCCATTTTCTGCTCAGGCTGCCTCTCCCATGGCTACCCTACCCACAATCATAGAACTAACTCTAAGACTGGAAGAGAACCTGAGATTCTTTAAGACCTAGAGTAGAGTTCAAGGTGCTCATTTTACAGATAAACAAACTGAGGACAGCCAAGGCCACGGAGCTAATGACTGGCAGATGAACGATTCGATGCAACGGGCATGGCCAGCAATGGTCCAGGGTAAGCACGTAGTTGTGGTTGCGATGACAGCGGCGGTGGTGACAGAGTGTGGGAGAGCAACAATCCAAGAGCTGTCAGTGGGATCGTGTATCACTAGGAATGTTTTGGAAAGTATCCAAAAGAATTCTATCCTACAAAAACATAGGGCTGTTTACAGATAAATGTTTAAGGATGCTGCATCAGAGATAGCTAATTATCCCGTAATATATTTTCTCCCCTTCTTCTTTTGGCAACAGAACCCCCAACTTTTAGTGGGGCACCTTCTGCTCAGTATCAAGATTACCTTTTCCAGCCTCTCTCGTAGGTAGGTGTGGCCACGTGACCAAGTTCTGGCCAGTGGGTGTGAGCAAAAGTGATGCGCAACTCCTGGGTCACGCGCTTCGAGGTAAGGAGCATTCTCTGTTCCCTCTCCCCGTTCCAATGGCTGGAATGTGGACCCAGAGGATATGGGGTTGAGTCATCTTCAACCATGTAGACAAGGGCAACAAGATAAAAGGAATCTGCATTCCTGACAAAGCAGAGCTTCCCTGTCAACCTCAAACAGCTTACACACCTACCGCAACCTGAGCGATAACCTCCATCTGATTGAAGCGCCTGTTATTGTGGGTCTTTGTTGAAGCAACTGAACTGTGTCCTAACTAATACAGATGTTCATTTCAACATTATTCATAGGTTGTTTCTTTTAATGGAAACACCTAAATGTCCATCAAAGAGAGAGTGAGCCACACTAACTCTGTACAACTAAGGACGTGAAGTCATTAAAAGAAGAACGAAATAGATGTATGTACACTGACCTGGAACGACGTCCTGAGACAACATTAACATGAAAAAGGCAAGCGGCAGGAGAGTGTAGAAGATACTGGGGTTTGCTGGGTTTCCAGGAACAAGTCACTTCCTCCCTCTCCTGGAGAAGCTTCCAGTGACGCATTTGCCCTTACCTTGGACGGTGTGGTCTGTGGATGGAGGTCCGGAACTGTGGTAGCCTTTTTCCAGGAGAGACGACTCCAGAGCTGCCGAGGGGGGGAGGGGAGCAAACACTGAAGGGAGTCTATCAAGAAAGGCAATAGACATCAAAAGACAGAAAAGAGGGGCCAGCCTGGTGGCACAGTGGTTAAGTTCGCACTTTCCGCTTCAGTGGCCCGAGGTTCACCCATTCAGATCCCAGATGCGGACCTTTGCACCACTTGTCAAGCCATGCTGTGGCAGGCGTCCCACATATAATGTAGAGGAAGATGGGCACGGATGTTAGTGCAGGGCCAGTCTTCCTCAGCAAAAAGAGGAGGATTTGTGGCAGATGTTAGCTCAGGGCTAATCTTCCTCTAAAAAAACCAAAAAGACAGAAAAGAGAGAGAGCCAGGTCTGAGGGGACACTGAGTAGCTGGAACAAGTCTTAACTGAAGTCGGCATTGTATCTAGACTTGTGCTGTTACTGAGCTTCAAACTCCATGTTGTTTGTTGGTTTAAGTCCGTTTTAGCTAGGTTTTCTTTCGCTTTAAAAAGAAGATTCCTTAAAAGGGTCTTTATCATAGCTTTATTTATAAGCAAAATATTACAAAATCTAAGTTTCCTTAAAAAAAGATTAGTTAAGGAAGCGATGATGGTACTTCTAACCATGAAATACAATGTAGCCAAAATTTTTTTAAAAATACACTAGATGTAGTGATATGAAAAGATCTGGCCAAGACATATCGTTAAGTGAAAATAAGAAACGCAGAGGATTAGGGAAAGTATGCTTCTGTTTGTGTGAGGACAAAATACTGTATAAACTTACATGTTTCTAAAGATGCTTGAAATATCTCTTGAAAGATACTCAAGAAATTGATAACAGTGGGGCCCTGACTAGCAAGGAAACTGAGGCGAGAAGGAGGCTTATTTTTCACTGCATCCCTTTTTTCCTTTTCGAGTTTTAAGCTATGTGTATGTGATATCGGTTCAAAACATGTTGGCTGAAAAAATTTGAAAAGAAGATGATTCCTAAATGATAGAGTATGTACCCGGGAATATTTCTAACTGTCACATGCACACAGAAGGTCTGGAATGACTGTTAATAGCAGTTACCCCAAGGGAAAGGAACTGGGGTGGGGGGGGTGCGCAGCGGGGGATGGTTTACCAACTGGAAACTCACTCCACTAACATTTATTGCAAGGCGCTGTTCTCAACTTTACAAGTACCCGTGCATTTCATCCTTCCCCAAGGAGCTGAGGAAGATCAGCTCCATCACCTCGATTTAACAGACAAGGAAATGGAGGCTGAGAGGGGCCCCGTCACCAGCTCGGAAATCAGCAGCTAGTGAGCGTTGGGGCTGGGATTTGAGCTGAGGCAGTTTAAGGCCTTACCCACGGCATTATCCAGCCCTTCTGGCTTCCTAGGTGGGGCTGCTGGGTCCCAGGCACTGCACTGGTATGGGAAAGCCCCTTCCTGCCCTTCTTGTCACTGAGCCCCTTCCCACGACCACTGCAAGGGTGGAAGCCCCAGCCTGTGTCTCTGTCTTTCTCCTTGCACGTTGCTGACAGAGACCACTCCTCTCTGCCTCCCCACTTTCTCTCATCTGGAAAACAGGAAAGTGGAGGCTCCTGGGGGCCCCACAGACTGCATTTTGTTCAAGCTCTGTTCACAGGCCCCATTTACATTGGGAAATGCGTAAAGGGTCAATAATACCAAGTGCCGATGAGGTTACGAGCAAGAGTGTGCTCTGGTGGGACTGCAGCGCTTGGGGGTGGTGGGGCAATTGGATAAAATCCCTCCCATTTAGGAAGGCACATACTCTTAGAGCTACCCATCCCACTTTTAGGACAGTGTCCTGCAGAAATGCTTGAGCAAGTGTGCTGACTGCAGCATGCACATGGCTGGGATAGGCTGTGGAATACCACGCAGCTGTCAAAAGGACTAAAGGAGAACAGAGGTTGTTCGTGGCATACTGTTTAAAAAACAAGTTGCAAAATAATATGTAGACTATAACCCTTTTTTTTAAAAAAAAAAAAACAATGTGTATAGAAAACATGTATAGAAAATGATCTGAAAGTTGTGTGTCACTTAACATGGGGATATGTTCTGAGAAACGCGTCAGGCGATTTCGTCATTGTGCAAACGTCAGAGTGTACTTATGATGAGGATTTTTAGGCTGGTTACTTTTAAAACTGCAGCTGAGAAGCAGGCTCCGAGGAGCAGAGTTTGCTTGCCCTTTGTTGGGAGGCATTTACATTTGCGGGGGAAACCCCCATCTGTGGGGATGCCTCCCTCTCTGTGCCAGGAGGAAGGGAGATGACCTTGTCTCTAGAAACTCTTAATCAATGCCAAAGGCAAGAACTTAAGTTGGTTACTGTCTGGCAACCTCATGTAACTGATTTAGGGTGGTGGCTTCTGGCCTTTACTTAATCCGATTTGATTCTTATCTAAAAGTTGTGGGACCACCCTATGGCCAGACCCCACCTGCACTGATACCATTTTAACTTTTTTACATGTTCTTTCCTTTGTCTTGTAAAGAGATGGCTCACATACCTATGCCTTAAAATTAGCCTTACTCTCCACCCATGTTGGCAGCAGAAGCCGCGGCAGCAGCAGCTCCTCCTGCCCGTGGGCCCTGTCCCCACACAGCAGCCTGACTGCCCATGGGTCCTGTCCCCATGCTATTCCACACTATTCTCTGAATAAAAGAGCACTACCGCCAGACCTTGAGAGTCCAAGAAATCTTTCCATCAACTCCTTGGCTCACCAACCCCGCATCATTTCCACAAACCTAGGTGGTACAGCCTACCACACACCCAGGCTGCATGGTGCTAATCTTATAGGACCCCCACCCTGCATGCAGTCCGTTGTTGGCCAGAACGTTGTTATGTGGTACAGGACTGTACAGCAAAATGATGATAGTGGGAAGTAGAATTAAGGAGGAAATGGGAGGAGAGGAAGACATTCCATTGTTTTTATCTGTATGCTTCAATATTGCCCAAATTTTTATGATAAGAATATCTTAGTTTTGTAATTAAAGTTTAGAAAATGTCGGTAATTAACAAGTGAACTTTTCACGGCCCAAGCGTCAGCTTGCCAGCTGGCCCTTCTCTCTCATCTCCCCGTGCCTCCCGCACCCAGTCTAGGCTACTCCTTCTACCACTTGCTATCTTTGGACCTCAGACTCCTGAGCTGGCTGCAAGACTGCAGACCCCCTCCGAACCACACTCCCTCCGCCCTCCCTAACCGCAGCTCCCCAGCATCTCCACCCGGCTGCTGTCCGCTCCTGCGGGAGGTAGGCAGGAGTCCCCGTGGCTCATGCCCGCCACAGAAGGAGAAGCGGCTGTGGTGCTATGGATGCCCAGGACTGCAGGACACGTCAGCCTCTAGAGAGGGGGCCCGGCCTCTCCCTGGAGAACGTATGTCTTCCTCTCCTTCCTGGACACACCCCTCGCAGTCAAAGCATTTGCTAAGAATTGGGTGGCACTCCAGGGATGGTCTCGTCCAACGGTCTCACGCTGCAGGTGAGAACGCCGCATCCAGGGCAAGCCTTCGCCGCCTGCGTCTCTCCAGGTGCAGTCCCTTAGCAATGTCAGAGTCTGCACGCCCACTCACGATAACTGCTCAACAGAGGAACTCCATCAGGCCAGCTGCCATCTGTGTCAGTGCTGCTCAGCCATGAGGGCACATTGGGATCACCTGGGGAGATTTGCAAACTACTGAAACCTGGGTCCCACCCCAGTGGCTCTGATTTATCGTAACTGGGGAGCAGCCTGAGTGCTGGGAGTTTGGTACTCCCTATGTGTTCCCAGCGTGCAGCCATGGCTGAGAACCGCTAGCTGATACGATGTGGGTGTGTGCGTGCACACGTGCTCACATATGCTTGCTACATACATATATAACCCATGCATGGAAACCTATACACACACGCATGGACATGCAAAGCTGGCTTTCCCGATACCCAGAGTCACAACTGCTGCTGAGGTCACCCACAAAGCAGGATGCCCAAAAAAAAAGGGAGAGAAAAAACATTTTAGAATGTGATATTTAAAAAATGAAAAGGGGAAAATCAGAAGCTTTACCTGTTTTTTGATGTGGTTTTTCTTGTATGACATGTAGGGGGAAAAATCCCCACAAGCCTTTGCAGTCTGGGCCCTGCAAGAAGGCTGTTGGCCCAGAATCGTGCAGCCGGTTTCCTGGTTGAAACGGCCAGTCCCTCTGAGGGACGGATGGGGCAAGGCTTCACTGGGCTGCCCAGGTACAAGTCTTTAGCAGCCAGAGCCCTGGCACTGGGCTGGGGTCAGAGGGGCCCTGAGAGAGCCATGTTCCCAGGCCTCCAGGAGCTCCAGGCCCTGCCCCACTCCCATAGGAATGATGTGACCAAAGGAACTGCACTCCGATACCAGCGGTGGCCCCAGGTATTTGGGGCTCCAGCCTCAGGGCAAGGTGTGCACATGTATGAGATATACACGTGGGCCTGCCTGAAGTAGAGGAGAGTGGGCCAACTTCAAGGTCATTTCCAAATCTAAGTTTGATGAGTCAAGTGTACAGAGTAAATCCAAAGGAAGTCCTATGAGGTTTGGTTGGTTTTCATGTGAGCAATCAGGGAAGGCTTCCGGGGGGAGGTGAAATTTGAACTGTTCTTTAAAAGATGAGCAGGATTTGAGAGAGAAAGAGAAAGAAGATGGAGCTGCCCCATTCCTTTTCTCCTCCATCTTCTCTTCCTTGACCTCAGAGAATTTGGCTCCGCCTCAGGCACCCTCTGTAGACTTCAGGGGACAGAGGACCTGAGAGTAGCCTGGGAAGGAGGCAGAAGGTCCCCACCTCTCACCGCCCTCCCTCTCAGTGAATATCAGCCCCACAACTGAGTGTCCACCTCTGGATCTGCTGGGCTCAGAAGACTGAGGTGCAAGTCTTCTGCAGAAGCCCCAAGGCCCACCCCGCTATGGTCAGAGCTCCAGGTCAAAGCTGGGCCTTCCCTGTAAGCCCTTGGAGCCAAGATCTCAACCTGGAATTGCCTCAGAAAGACCTGGAGAGCTCAGAAATATCCAGAGGCCAGGAGCCCACCCCCACACCTGCAGACTCTGACCATCCCGATGGGGCCGGTGCCTTGTGAAGGGTTTTCCAGGGCTGCTGATGGCCTCCAGGACTGAGAACCGTGGCCAGTGCCCAAAGGTAGGGAAGAGAGGAAGGAAGGCACCATGGAAGGGAGGGGGCCGGGAGGGACAGCTGCCCAGGAGAAAAGCCCAGAGGCTCTGGGACAGGTGGAGGACGAGGCCCAGCCAAGAACGGGCTCCATAGGAAACACACGTTCAGTGAGCAGCGCTGAATCCTCCCTCTGTTCCTCAGTCTCGAGCGGTGGGACCAGGGACAACTGTTCACCACCAACCAACCGAGGCAGAAAGACACAGAGGCCCCCAAGGAGGGCCTCCTGTTTTCTGTAGTCAGTGCCTCCATGAGAGCAAAGACGTGATCTCATTTGTTCACTGTCTCCCCAGCGCCTGATACATAGCAGGTGCTCAATAAATATCTGTTAATGAAATGACTGAATGAACTTTAAATGCCAGCCCTTCCCTCTGCCAGGACTGTCATTGTGGGTTTCTTGTACAGAACAGGGGTTCAATAGTGGTACTGAGGAGAGCTTTGGGAAGATGGAGGAAGAAAGATGTTTGGTTGGGTTCCCTCTCCATCCTTCCACCAGCTGGGCTTCCTCAGGATTTTGGAAGCTGGATGCAAGGGAAGGGGGTGCAGTTGACTGCCTACAACTGTCCTTCCAAATCAGAAGATTGGAGGAGGGAGGGGAGTGGAGAGAGGAGCAAGCAGAGAAGAATGTGCTAGGAGCATGCAGTGGCTGCTGGCAGCCCTTTAGGGCTTGATCTGTCCAGAGAAAAAGAGGCGAGGCTGGGGAAGGTCCCCATGTGGTCCCCGAGCTCTCAGGCATCTTACTCCAGAGCCTTGGTGGAGAGGCCCCAAGGCCCCACTGCTCTGCGTGCCACACCCATGCAGGACCCACCCCAGGCACATCCACTCGGCCCTGGCAACACTTACCCCTCGGGTGGCAGGAGCACAGGGTCAGCCTGGTCTAAGCTGCAGGGGGTCTGACATTCCCACACGTCCTGACTTTCATGTGACCAGGGAACCAGGCAAAGAAAGGGTTACTGAGGATTTTATCCAGGACTAACACGGCCTGTCAAATGTTTTCCAGAACAAGAAGAAACTATATGTGCTGTTTTGCAGAAACCGATGTCCCCGTTTTGCAGATGTTGCTATCTTGCAGAGAAATTAACACACTCGCTTGCAGCGAGACCCCTGCAAAATGTTCCAGCGCCAAGCGTCCTAAAGTTACCTTAAGCTCATTAGCATCTTAAATTCTCCTCCTCTGGGAGGGTCCCAGCCCTCATTTTCAGATCAGGGGGTGTACGAAGTGGCATATTTACCTGCTACCCACACGCCCTGAGCGAGCACAGTTGTTACACAGCTGTTACCAATAGACCTGTTATCCTCTGCTCTGTTGTGGATGAAGTCTCTGTGGGCACTGAGCCCGAGAGACACTGCGTTGGGGAAACATCCCAGGTGTTCTCCATTGCCTGTGCAGGCAATAAAGCTTTTCTCCACCCACTTCTGCCTTGGCTGTGCTTAGAGAGGTGAACCCATTGAGTTCGGTTACATTCACACCTCAGCCTCCAACCATCCCTAACACACACACACACTCACCAGCAAACATCCCAGCCAAACTCCCATCCTGCCTAGAGGGTCCTGGCTACCTCAGGTGACGAGGACAACTCAACGTTAGGGGTGGCTCTGCCAGCCGCACACCTCAAGATCCACGGGGTTGCTGGTGTGGAGGAGGCGCTGGCATGGACAGCCTTTCGGCCCCAGAGCCTTTTCTGGTCAGGGCAGCCTGCTGCTGAGGAGACCTGGCTGCATGCCAGGCTGTGTGCCACCCTGACCTGTGTCCAGGGCCACCACTGCATGGTCACAGACTGTTGGAGTTGGAAAGGCCCCTCATTTCACAGGCAGAGATGCTGTGGCCCCGCAGTCGGTGAGTACAGCACCGGGGCTCAGACCTGGCTGCCCGCCTTCTGGAGAAGGGCTCCTGTAGCAGCCCTGCTCAGGGCTTTTCACCTGGAGCCCTGGGGAGGGAGGGCCAGGTACAGGCCTGGCACATGTGTTGCTGGAACAGTTTTCTGGAGCAACATGTGAATCCATCAACAGGCCTCCTGTGCCCCCACCCAGCCTGATAACTCTCACAAGGTCTCTGCATCAAAACCAGTGGGCTGCTTGACTAAAATGCAGATTCCTGAGCCCCATTCCGACTTTGCCAAATCAGAATGTCTGGGGGTAGAGCCCGGAAGTCTGCTTTTTTATCTAGTGCCCTTCAGCTCCACCCCCTCCACAACTACCCTCCAGGAGTTCCCCAAATGTGGCTGCTGTGCAGGTCCACACCCATCCTCCAGAGAGTCTGCTCCAGGATGGCGGAGGTGGGGCCTGGGAATCTGCATTTCCCCCCCAAGCATCCTCACCAACTCTTGGGAGACACTGCTTCACCATTCGGGGTGAGGTTCCTAATGAAGGATCCTTGGAGGGGTCCACACCTGAGCCTGGGTGACAGCAGCTAAAGACTGTAGAGGACGATCTTCCTGGGATGGGGTCCGTAGCTTTTACCTATTCCTCAGACAGGTCCCTGACCCCAAATAGGATAGGAACAAGGAGTATTGGTCCTAGAGTGATATATGGAGAGGAGGGAGCCCAGAGGGGGTGTCCCTTTGGGTCAGATGTGGCTGGAGGCCTGGGTTTGAACCTCCCCCTTACCCAGTCCTGACACCCCCGTCCTGCCTGAAGACTGAGCCGAGGCCTGGACTCCCACAGTCGCTGCGTCCAATCCAGCCACCCGACCCTGTCTCCCTCTACCCTCTCCTCCTCCTCCTCCTCCCCTCCCCTCCCCCATCTATTTCCTTAGGATGCAGCCATGCAAGGGATGGAGATTTCAAAGGCAAACCTATGATTGTGTTGTCATCACTCTGCTTTGGCCTTGGGTGCCCCAGCCCTCCTTCCAGGGAGGGGAACTGTGTGTAAGTCTGTGTGGGGGTGGGCGTGGGGGGGACACGTGGCTCTGATACTGGAGACCCAGACCCAGTCGGGTTAATCTTTTCCTGCTCAGAGCCAGCTCTGCCTCCCAGCACACACTCACCTCTCCAGCTGCCACACTCCCTATAGGAGTGACTTCAGAGTGGGGTGAGGGGTGTGTGGAGAGGCAGTGGGGGGAAAGGAAAGCACCTCTCTGCAGGCATTTCTCTTCCCACAATTGGTGTCTCTACCCCAATAAGAGATGACCGCATTCTATCGCCTGTGGGTGCCTGCTGCGGAAAGCTGGGTGGGCTTAGTGGCTCAGTTATGTGTGTGTGTGTGTGTGTGTGTGTGTGCGTGCACACGCGTGTGCATACAAATACAAATGCGAGCATGGCTTGGGTGTGCTCACAGGCACCGAAGGTACAGCCTCCAGAATGCGGGGCCTGTGGGCACAGGCCTGGAGGCAGCTTCATCAGGTGGCAGTATATTTAAGCTCTATTTAAGCCGTATTTGTGTGTCCTAAGCAGGGTGCGTGGTGTACCAGGCCCTCTGGCCAGGAGTTCATTTTAAAGTCATCTTTTTTTTTCTTTTGCTCAGGAAGATTCGTGCTGAGCTAACATCCGTGCCAGTCTTCCTCTATTTTTTAGTATGTGGGCCACCAGCACAGCAGGGCCGCTAACAGAGCGGAGTAGGTCCGCGCCCAGGAACCGAACCCAGGTCGCTGAAGCAGAGTGCACTGAACTTAACCACTAGGCCACTGGGGCTGGCCCCAAAGCCGTCTTTATTTATTTATTTTGTTTGTTTTTTTTGGAGGAAGATTAGCCCTCAGCTAACTACTGCCAGTCCCCCTCTTTTTGCTGAGGAAGCCTGGCTCTGAGCTAACATCCGTGCCCATCTTCCTCTAGTTTATACGTGGGACGCCTACCACAGCATGGCTGCCAAGCAGTGCCATGTCCGCACCCGGAATCCGAACCAGCGAACCCCGGGCCACCGAGAAGCGGAATGTGCGAACTTAACCGCTGCGCCACCGGGCCGGCCCCCCAAAGCCGTATTTAATGAGCACATGAGCCTCGCCATTCCTGGCACTTGAGCCCACTCCCCCCCACACCGGAAACAAGGGCCTTGACCCCCCAGGAAGAGCAGGCTGGAGCACTGCCCTTGCCATTTCATCCCACCTGGGACCCCAGGCCTGTCTGAGCACTGGGAGGTGTTTTCTTGTCACCTGCAGCCCCTCTCACCTGTGAGGATCTGGTAGCTGTGTGTCTGGTCTGTCCGTGAGCTCAAGGCTGGGGCAGAGAAGAGGGGAGGGTGCAGGCCAGAGGTGGTGCTGGCCAGAGGTTGCCCAGGACTGCCCCTGGAGCCATCCAGCTGGCCACTGGCCAAGCTGGAGTTAACCCCTCCCTGCCCAGGGCCGGATTCTGCCCACCATGGACACCCCCGCCCCATCTCTCCTCCCCCAGGCGTGGGGATTAATGAAAGCTTTACTTCGCAGGATCTCTTCTTGCTGACTCTTCTAACCGTCTGCTTACCAGCGAGATACCCTCTAATCACAGACCGCAGATACGCCCCAGAGGACAAGCTGGGCCCTGGCTGAGAAACACTTACAAGTGGCCATGGTCATTGCTTCATTGCTGGAAGCCCCCATCCCATCCCACCTCACCCACCCCTCCCACAGGGGGCTGTCCCTGCCTGTCGGATCACCATGGTGTCCCAGTTCCCTGCACAGGGCCTGCCAGGGAACCATCGCCGTTGGAGAATAGCCCTTTGGACACCCCTCCGGCTCCTCCACTCCTCCCCACCTTTTGCCCAAGATTCAGACTCAGCAGGTTTGGGTAGGGCCTGAGTCCCTAAAAGCGTCCAAGTGGGTCTGCAGCCCGGCTGGCCCCACCCACCTGCACGCTGAGGTGCTGGGGTTCCAAGGCTATCCCCCGAGGTGTCTGCATTCCAGAAGCAAGGATGGATGGCCAAGAGTGGAATTTCAGGCAGTAAGTGCAGTGGTTATGAACCTGCGCTCAAGAAGTTCAAATTCCTGATCTTGACCTTGGGCAAGTCCTTAACCTGCTTGAGCCTCAGTGTCATCTGTGGAATGGGGAAGTAATAGCATCCACCTTGCAGAGTTGCTGTGATGATTAAGTGAGTACCTGGCAGCTAATGTATGTAAGTGTGAACGGTTATTATAATCTGTGCTATTTCTAGGACAGAAATCTGTTTAGAGGTGGAAATGTCTTTTAGTCCCTCTGAAATCATCTCAAAGGTGCTTTCCTCGTCTCATGAAAGGCCAGCTCAGCTGCCTGGCCGCAACGTGGACTTTCAGAGACTAGGTGGACCCTATGTCTGATCTGGATTAGACCATCAGGGCCTTTGAAATGTCAATGAGGGTTGTGTTTTGACACTGCCAGTTCAAAGGGAAGCATTAGGAAGCAGTGTTTCCCCTGGGAAGCGGGCAGGAAAGCCCTGAGGTTGGGGGGAGGGTCAGCGGGGCAGGTGGCCGCTGGTCATCAAACCTCTACTAGGAGAGTTGGAGAAACCTGTGACATCACCAAGTCCAAGCCCCCCATTGTACAGATGGAGAAATTGAGGGTGTCACCCTCTGGCGAGGATGCACATCCACTGAGAATCGGTGCCCTAGGAGGTTCCGTGCAGCTGCGGGACATGTGTAGGGGCAGTGAAGGTGGGATGGTGAAGCCCTTTATGCCGTAGAAGGCACCATGGTGGGGCCCAGGGCTAGTCAGACAGAGCTGGGGGGCAGGGCCCATGCCTGGGGTCAAGCCCTGACCCATAACCTCTGCCTGGCCCTTCCTTAACGGGGCAGGCCAACCTAGGCTGACCCCGAGGGAATATGATGAAGAGTGGCTGTGACGGCCCAGAGGGCCCCTGAGGCCAGTTCTGCAGCATCCGCCCCTGTTCTGTGCCCTCTTTTGGAACGTATTTGTGCTGCCCCAATTTCTAAGAATTCAGAAACTCCTTCAGGGACCAAACTCATCCCAAGAATAAAAACTCAATTCAGTTCTCCACTAAAACCATTTCTTCTTTTGAAAGGCTTTATACAGATGTTGGATTCCAGGAAATTCAGGTTTGAATCCCCATTCCACTACTTATTGTTAAAAACAACATGGAACAAACCTTGACTCTTAGAGCCTCAGTTTCCCCATCTGTAAAGTAGGGAGAGTCATCTCTGCTTTGCAGTCTTGCTGAGAAGATTAAATTAATTCAGCCACTCATTCAACACATTTTTCCTGAGCACCTACTATGTGCCAGACATCGATGACACAGCAATGAATACACGAGAGAGAGACAGCAGCATGTGCTCATGGGGCCTTCAGAGTGATATCAACCAATAGTGACCCCAATATCTATGCGACCAACTGCGTTGAGTGTTACAGAGGAAAGTACTTGTGAGGAAGTCGTGTGGGCTCCGTTTTGAAGGATAACTAGGTGTGATCTATTTCATTGAATCTAAAACACGATTGTTGACACTATTATTTTAGATAACACTCAGAAAGAAAAACTCTGCCCATTAACTGTGACACAGAGCCTTCTCTCCCTTAGAAATGTTATTTTGTGCTTCCTGAAAGAACTCTTTTAGACTTTATTCAGCCCCAGAGGAGTTTCCTATCTCCCACTCAGTTTAAAACAAAGAAGGGTCTGTAATGGCAGAGATCAGGATGCGGTAAAATCCAAGGGAAAGCCACCTTGCCCTGCAGCAAGCGTGCCTCGTGGAAAACCCTGAGTCGGCAGCAGATAGGGTCCCAGGCTCCGATTCAGTGGAAAGGGGACACAGGACAAGAGGACGAGTGGACCCGGCAGAGGAAGGGACAGGAGGGGTGGGAGGGGTCCTGGCGGAGAGCTGGCTGCTGGACTCAGCTTTGAGTTGAGTGAAAAAGTGGCTAGAAGGAAAAGAGCCAGATGCCACATCAGGGGACTGTTGACACCACAGTCTATAAAATGCATCCTGTTGTCAGAGATTTAAAAGATGCATCTTCCCCAGAAGCACAGAGTACCCCAGTTCCCAGATCTTGGTTTCTAAATATCATTCTCCACTAAAAGGAACCAGGGCACTTTGGGAAACAGCCAATTCCAGGGCTGGCTCGGAGAAAGTGCAAGACCCTGGAACATCTTGTTGTGCCAGAAAGTGATGTGCTGAAAAAAAAATAATAATGGGGATGTGTCAGTAGGAATGGGAGCCAGCTTAAAGGGATTTCTACTGGACAAACCTGGCAAAAATTGAGCACTGAAATAAATAATGAGATAGATTATAACCCAAAGAATAAAATAAGAATCCACGAGTCCATCCTGATATAAATAAATAACTGAATAAAGAAATGAATGGGGAAGAAAGGAATGCTCTTTTTTTTTTTTTTCCTGCTTTTTCTTTCCCAAATCCCCCCAGTACATAGTTGCATATTTTCAGTTGTGGGTCCTTCTAGTTGTGGCATGTGGGACACCACCTCAGCATGGCCTGATGAGCGGTGTCATGTCTGCACCCAGGATCCGAACCAGCGAAACCCTGGGTCACCGAAGCAGAGCGCATGAACTTAACCACTCAGCCACGGGGCCGGCCCATGAATGCTCTTTCTTAACAAAGAATGCTAAGGAACAAATGTAGGAAAAAGGATGGAATTAAAAAATCGTTTGTCAATCACCCTAATATTAATTGTTTTAGGCAAAAATCATAAATGGATGCTACAACTAGTGGGTGATAAGGAGCAAGATATTTAAATAGTACAGACAGCAGAAAATTTATCTTCTTGTGCAACAAAGGACATTAGTAGGACAACGGGGGATGTTGGAATAATGTGTGTAGATCACACAATAGAGCTGTAGCCATACTAATTTTCTGATTTTGATAAGTGTACTGTGGTTATTATAAGAGAGTGTCCGTTTTAAGAAATACACACGGAAGTATTTAGGGATAAAGGGACATGTCGGTCACCTACTTTCAAACAGTCCAGGAAAAAAAAAAAGTGCGCACACACATATGTACATAAAGAAAGAGAAAAGGGATTGATAAAATGGCGGCACGGTGATAACTGTTTAACAGCATTTTCTAGGGGAAAAAAAGCCCTGATTACCAATTTCTGTGGTGTAAACACTGTGCCTGCATGGGCACGTTCAAGCTAGAGCATAAAGTCCCTGAATAGGGAGTTGAGAAGAGAGACACACAAATGGCTCTAGTATCCAGCACACCAGCACAAAAGAAACATGGTCAAACGCTAACATTTGGGATTATTTGGAATATGGGAATTATTTGCACCTTTTTTCTTTTTGCAACTTTTATGTAGTCTGATTATTTCAGAGTAAAAAGTTGGGTTTTTTAAAGTGTACATTTCACAAGGGATAAAATACAGAAAATGGCCTGGGGAAAGATAGCAAATGAGTATTGCAGGTAGAGGCACCCGCATGTGTAAAAACCCTGAGGCTTTTGCACAATTCATTTGAAAATAAAAACAAAAACCACAGAATGCCTGAGCGTTGGGGGACAGCGGCCAAAGGCAAAGTGAACTAAGAGGTGGCCAGGACTTGGTGGGGGGGGGGCGGCGCTGTAGGTCATATTGAGGGTTTGGCCCTGGTGATAACAGCAGGGAGGAGCCATCAAAATGCTTTAAGCAGTGGGTGGGGGGAATATGGCTTTATTTGCGTTTATCACTCTGGCCCTGGGCTGACCCTCAATAAACGTTGGCCATTAATACTGCCTCGTCTGCTCCACTCTCTGCTGTCACTTCCCCTAGGGGCCTTTTTGCTCAATTGGAGTTGACAGCAGGCGGCCCCATACCTACAGGCTGCCAAGTTGACTTCCAGAGCATCCAGGACCAGCCCCGCCTTCTCCCCTCGCCCCACACGGATCACTCTCTGTGCACACAGACCGGGCCCCTTCTCCATCAGTTTCCTTCTGTCTGTCTTGGTTTCTAGTCTGGGAGTCCTGGAGAGGTTTGAGTTCAAGGTGGAATGAATGGGCTGTTTGATGGGATCTCCCAGGGCAACCTCCAGGCTTGGTACAGTTTGAGTGGCTCTGGGCTTCCTTTTTTCCAGATGAATCACTGCTCTGTGTGTCTGCGGCTGTGCCCTCCCCCTGACATGCCCTAGGGCCCTGCAGAAACAGGAGCGGACTGGATCTGTGCACGGAGCAGCTCTCTCTGTGACCGGCATTAACTGTAGCACACCCTGTGCCAAGAATCCTGCCAGGCTGTACCGTGCCTTCCTCATCGGACCCTTACAGCAGCGCAGTGAGCGCACACACCATTACATCCATTTTGCAGGAGAGCCAGCTGAGGCTAAAAGGTTTACTGGAGTGTTCAAATTCACACAGCTGACCCAAAGATTCAACCCAGGCCCTCTGACCCCTGAAGCCTGCACTTGTGCCCATAGCACCTCCCTGCCTCTTCTGGGGGCTCCTGGGCATCCGCATTATGGGCATCCGGGTCACGTGGCAGGGTAGCTGGGTGTCACTGAGGGCCCCACTGTGCCAGGAAGGGGTTAATTCCGATGCCCTCGGCTAGCTGGGTTTGGTGAGGCCAGTTGCTGTGGCAACAGCGTGGCTGTGGGGAGAGGCAGGCCAGCACAGCAGGATCTTCTGAATCACTGGATGCACAGCTCATATGTTTATTCTGTGGTGAACTCCTTTCAGTGTCCTCTGGGACTGCACGTGGCCACCAGGAGCAGCTGTGCAGGGTGAGGGTGAAGGCAGGGGCCCCTGAGTAGGCAAAGTCAGGAGGCCCTGGCTCTGGGGCTGCCCCTCACCCAGGATGCTTCATCAGCACTGGCCTGAGAGCCGTTCCCACCAGGAAGACCCAGGGCTTCTGCTTCTAGGTCCCAGCTCCCAGCTCCCCGGACTAGGTGGAAACCAGGAAAAAACACAGATTTGGGGCCAGAAGGAGTTAACTGATCATTGATTTATTCCTTCTTTTACCAGACATTTATTGCTTGCCCACGATACTAGCTCCCGTGACCTGGGCTTGTACCTGGAAGCCAGACGGGCTCTGCACTCATGGAGCTGCCCTTCCAGTGGGCCGGAGGGCCCCTCCACATGCTTTCTGTGTCACCTTAGGCAAGTCCCTTTCCCTTTCCGAGTTCATCTGAAAAATGGGGCCCCTATTGCCCACATTGCAGGGATGCTGTGTGGAAGAGATGATATATTTGAAGCATTTACCTGGGTACCCAGCACACAGTAGGGCTAAATCTGCAGTTATGACACAAACGCCTGTAGGCCGCTCACCTTCCTCTCCAGCCTCAGAAGGAGTCAGGTGATGATCAAATTTGCAAATGAGGAGCCCCAGGCTCTGGACTCTGGGGGCACCGGGAGGCAAAATCTCAATACTGACCCCATTAGAGACCTGCTCTTCTATCTCCATATGTGTGACCTTGGCTCGGCTTCGTTCGGTCTGCCCGTTTGTAATGCGGGGGGCGATCCTCCAACACTTACAGGAGGGGATGTCCCTGAGCTGATGGGAGCACCACAGCGGGCACAGGACCATTCCTTTCCACCCTCTGAGCCACCCAAGGTCAGAAGAGCCCGCGGCCATTTCCCTTAGGCATGATAAGACCCCAGACCTGGCCTCCCACTCCAGCCTGACCAGTTTTTTGCCTACAGTACGGACCTCAGCAGCTCTCAGTTGATTCGATTCAAGTTTGGTTTTCTAAGCCGGGCTCCCCTAGCCAAGGAGAAAGCCCCCCTACAAACGCCCATCCAGGACGCTGCCCTCCCTGCGCCCTATTTATCATATATCTCATCCCCCGGCAGCCCGGTGCTGGTGTGCCCTTAAGGTATGAAGCAAGAGCTTGAGGATGCGACCCTCCCCTCTGCCCACCAGGCCTGTTCTCATGAAAGGACCTCTGAGGTCCTCGAGCCCGGCCCTGGAACCACCCTCTGCAGCCTCAGCTCAGGGCAGGCCTGGTGTGGACAGGGAAGTTCAGCTAGGCTGATTACAGATAAGAGCAGCATGCAGACCAAACCCACACTTAGGGAACCAGCGAAGAAGGAGAAAAACCTTTAAGAGTGTCATATTTGGCGTTTAAAAAAATAGAAAGCTTCAAAGTAGTCATCATAGGAAAATGCAAAATGTTGAAGGGCTTCCTCACATTTATTTTGTGGCTTAGTTTGGATTTTATTTTGTCCTGTCGATGGGGGTGGAGCTGGCCTAATCTTTTTGGAGCTTAATCAAGGCCTGAGAAATGGAAGTGGGGCTCACAGTCTGTGGGGTCCCCTCAAGTCTGTCCCTGGAGGACAGAGAGGGAAGATGTTTTCCTCCTGCTTCTGTCTGACACCAAAGAAGGTGACATTAAGCTTGGTTGGAGGTGCTGCTAATGAGTTATCCAGGATTTTCTTCTCCTCTCTCCAATCTTGAATTTCCTTCTCCTCGGCTGGGGGTCAGGGTACACATTTATACCAGGACAGAGCTTACAGAGCAGATCGTAGCTGTCATTTGTTGGTGAAATTCCTTCTAGAAGGTCAGTGGCCTGGGAGGAAGCTGGGGTGGGGCCTGCAAGGTTGGCAGAGGAACCGCAGAGATGAAGAAGCTCCCAGCCAGGCCGGCCCCTGAGCTGGGAAACCTTTAACGAAGGATCCAGCCAAATCACAGAAGAAAAGGACAGGCAGATAGACATGTCGAGCAAACACATCCCCTGTCAGGAAGTCAGAAAACACTTGGACAGCAGAAGGAAAGGATGCAGATGGGAGAGAGGAGAAGAGAGCCCAGGGAGACAGATGAGGATTTCTTTTCTTTCTTTCTTAATGGACTTTAATTTTTAGAGCATTTTTAGGTCCAGAGTAAAACTGAGTAGAAAGTACACAGAGTTCCTACATACCCTCTGCCCTGACTCACACACAGCCTCCCCCACCAGCAACATCCCCACCAGAACGGTACATCTGTACAATCAATGAACTTATGTTGACACATCATTATCACCCAAAGTCCACAGTTTACAATAAGGTTCACTCTTAGTGTTGATGCATTCTACGGATTTGGACAAATGTATCATGACATATATCCACCATTACAGATTCCTACAGAATAGATTCACTGCGCTGAACATTCTCTGTTCTCCACCTCTTTATCCTTTCCCCGACCCAACCCTTGGCAGCCACTCATCTTTTTACTGTCTCCCTGGTTTTGCCTGTTCCAGAATGCCATATAGTTAGAATCATACCGTATGTAGCCTTTTCAGATTGGTTTTTGCACTTAGTAACATGCATTTAAGATTCCTCCATGTCTTTTCATGGCTTGATAGCTCATTTCTTTTGAGGGTTGAATAATATTCCATTATCTGGATATACCACAGTTTATCTATTCACCTACTTGGTTGCTTCCACGTTTTGACAGTTAGGAATAAAGCTGCTATGAACATCTGTGTGCAGGTTTTTGTGTGGATGTAAGTTTCAACTCCTTTGGGTAAATGCTAAATGCAATTGCTGGATCATATGGGAAGAGTATGTTTAGTTTTGTAAGAAACCACCAAACTGTCTTCCAAAGCGGCTGCCCCATTTTGCATTCCCACCAGCAATGAATAAGAGTTCCTGTTGCTCCACATGCTCGCCAGCATTTAGTGTTGTCAGTGTTCTGCAGTTTGGTCTTTGTAATAAGTGTGTATTAGTATTTCACTGTTGTGTTAATTTGCAATTCCCTGATGACCTGTGACATGGAGCATCTCTTCATATGCTTATTTGCCATCTGTATATCCTCTCTGGTGAGGTGTCTGTTCAGGTCTTTGACCCATTTTTTCATCGAATTGTTCATTTTCTTAACGTTGAGTTTTAAGAGTTCTTTGTGTACTTCGGATAACGGTCCTTTGTCACATCTGTATTTTGCAACTATTTTCTCCCAGTCTGTGGCTTGCCTTCTCATGCTCTTGAACCTCAGCTTTTGAGTTGATGATTCCAGCCCTTGATGGAGCCAGATGTGACACAAGGTCTAGCCGTTTCCACCCAATTCAGGACTAGGACCAGTAATGGGCAGTCTTTGCTCCAGGTGCCCCAGGGGGCTGGGAGAGACCTTGTCAGATCTGCACCTTGGTCTGACGGCCTCATCCTGCCTGATCCAGTGTGCTCCCTCCTCTTGTGTTAGTGGCTGCTCCCACTAACCCCTGTGCTCACCTAACTCGTCTCAGTATCCGCGTTAGACCCATCTGACCGAGTGCTGGGAAGGAAGGAGTTTGGAGAGAGAGGCCAGGGAGGGACTGGGGGAACCAGTTTAAAGTGGGGCCATCAGGGAAGGCCCCATTGCTAATGTCACCATGTTGGGCTGGAACTTGGAGCTGGGACAGCACCCAGCAGCAACGGGGTCCAGGAGAGGGAATAGGGGGCAAGAGCAAACGCGGGCCAAGAGCAAATGTTTGCAAGAACGCCTCCCTCGCTGAGGTAGGGGGTGCCTGAGGAGTTGGAGGAGAGGAGGCCACAAGTTTCAAAGGCTGGGGTGGAGGCACACTCTGCAGGCCATAGCCAGAAGCTTGGATTCATTCCAGATGCAGTCGGAAGCCACGGGAGGGTTTTCAGCCTAGAAGGGACATGATCTGATTTGCATTTTTAAAGCTTGCACTGGCTGCTAGGTGGAGAATGGATTATAAAGGAGCAAGAGGGGAAGCCGGGAGACCAGTTTGGCATTTTACTGCTGTGGTTAATATAAATATCCCAGCCTAACAACTTCTCCCCTGCAGACAGTCGCGGTGGCCAGTTGCATAGAATCCCAAGCACATTCACTGCAAACACACACACACACCTGCTGGTCCCCCCTCAGAAACACCCACAGACTGTCCTGGACATGTGTGCACATGCATGCATCCATGTTCCCCATATGCACAGAGGCGTACAAGTCTCACGCCCATATGCTCCCACACAGGGCACCAGCAGAGAGATTTTCATGCACACGCAAGTGCACACACTCCCATTTATGCACTTCCTTCCTCCTATGTGAGATCCTTTCATGCACAGACACGCATATAGCTACACACAGTTCTACACAGCTATGCAGACACACCATTTCCCATTTTCCAAAGAAGCAGGTCTGAGCAGGGGAGGTGGCTGGGGAAAAGGTGTTAGAGGGTTTATGAGAGGAGGCGATCATTGCAAAGCTACTTAGTCATTCGAGAGAGAAAGTGCCCGAATGCCGGCTTCACCCTAAATTGCATCTGATGGTTGGGTCAGCCAGTTACTAGCAAGACTGCATTAAAGCCTTCATTTGTCAGGTTGGGGCCTCCCCCACCCCAACTCTGCAGTTCCTCCTCACTCAGCCACTGCCGCCCACCTGCCCACCAACCCCTAGCATGAATCAGCTCTGCCACACTCCTAATGATTGACAGGGCATGTGGTGGGGAGCAGGGGTAGGAGGAGTGCCGGCGTCTGCTCCCAAAGGTCTGGCAAGCCCTCCCCTCCTGGGAGGGGGAGGAACGGGGAGGAGGTTTCCTTTCAGGACCTCATGTGCCATGGCAGGCAGGGGACAGGCTGGGGATGAGGTGGGTGGGGTGGGGGCTGCTTTGGGGAAATCTGGACTCCTCAGAACTCCCCCAGCCTCTAACCGGCTCCTCTCCAGCACTTCCTCCCTTCCAGCTCTGAGCCCCAGCCAACAC
Organism: Equus quagga; assembly: GCF_021613505.1. Taxonomy (NCBI): domain Eukaryota; kingdom Metazoa; phylum Chordata; class Mammalia; order Perissodactyla; family Equidae; genus Equus; species Equus quagga. The sequence continues at coordinate 20,906,424 of NC_060286.1, forward strand.
GATGACCTGCCAGCAACCAGCAGCTCTTCAAACACACACCTTCAGATCTTTGCATATGCTGCCCCCGCTGCCCCCTGGAACAGCTTCCTTATTCTTCCAGACTCGGCTTCGGAGCCACCTCCTAAGGAAAGTCTTCCCTGATTGTCCCACCACGTCCCTCCAATCAGAGGTCCCTCCTGTGCTCAGCTCCATTTTAGCACTTACCGCACTGCCCAGCACCCACTGGCTTATACTGGTCTGTCTCCCCTTCAGGGCAGAGGACATGTCTGCTTTATGCACCACTGCCGGGCACACAGTTGGTGCTCGATAACTATTTCTTGAGTAAATGAATAAATGAAGGCTGCTCCTCTGTGCCAGTGAAACTAGAAGGGAGAATTTTGGAGGAAAGGATATTTTTCTCCCTCTACCTTTTTTGTTACCTGAGAATCCCTAAGGCTCCAGCTCACATCCTAGGATACCTGTGGTCATGGTTCTCTTCTACCTTCAGCCAGCTCTGGTGTGTGTTGCTGGAAGAATGTCCAGCCCCTGAGTTGAGGCAGGAGATAATGGGGGAGATTCGGAAAGTGGGGTGACAAGAGATGGAAAAACCCAAGTTAATATATATAATTCCCTAGAACTTACTATGGGGAGAAGGTGATAAACATGGGAGTGTGTGCGCATGTGTTGTATCCGCTGGCAGGGAGGATCAGGCCCGGCATTTGGGGATTGGAAAGAGCAAGAGAAGGTCCCCAGAGGAAAGACGTTCACAGCCTGGATAGGGCTGAAGAAACTTGCTGCTGAAAGAAAAGGGCTGGCCAGAGCATCCGAGCTGCTGAGACGTCTGTGCTGTGCCACCAGCGGTGGCTCCACGAGTCAGGACCTGGGCAATGCTGGTGGGAACGGACGCCCCTCAAACAGGAGCCTGACCTTTCTGTTCCCAGCAGAACCCGACTTCCCTTCCCAAGGAGCAACGAAATATGAAAACTGATAGCTATCATTTAGTGAGCGTCTACTACAGAGGAGGCAAGCACATCCCAGGGCCACTCTCCCCTACCCACCCTCACCATGGCAGACATCACTAATCAATCACGAGCACACCGATCACCTCCATGCCAGGATGAGTCGTCAGAATTCTTCTCAAAGCAGGGCTCCAAGGAGCCATCACTGATCAATTGGAGCTGGCACATAAGGTGGATTCTTTCTGCCATCACTGGTCTCCTGAGTGCCAAGTGCTTAATAAATCTATCTCATTCAGTTCTCACAACAAATCCATGAGACAAAGATTAACTTTTATTTCCCAGATGAAAAACGCAGAAGGGTCAGCGTGGTTAAGGAACTTGAGCAAGTCCACACGGGTAGTAAGAGCTGGGCTGAGAATTGAGACCCTGTAGGTCCATCTCCTAAGTCCCTGCTGCCTGCCTCCACTGGGCACCTGTAGCACCATGGTGAGGGTACGTGTTGGGCCCTGCTGCCTCTCCATTTCCAAACTCCCTAGATCATCTGAGGTCTCAGCAGGAAACAGGTGTTACCCTCAAACAGGGCAATGGAGGAGCCTTTCAAAAAGGGACTACTCACCAAGGGTGGGCAGTGCTAAGGGAAACCAAAAGGAATGGGGAAGACCCTGATGGGAGAGGGAGGGGATGAGTGGAAGCTGAAAAGCGCCATAGCCGAAAACGAAGGCAGCCAGGGAAACAAATAGCCCAGCCTCTCTCTCCCAGTCCAGTCTCCTCCGGGGCTGCCTCCCATTGGACAAACCCAGCTGGAAGCCAGAAGGCACGGCAGTTCAGCTGATGCAGCCCACACAGGTCAGCCCTCTGCACTTCAGAGTTGGGGGGAAGGACAGAAGGATGGAGCTCTGGAGGAGCAAGCTGAGAAGACCATCCAGAATGCTCCTTTCCTGTCTGGGGGAAGGGGGCGGCAATTTCCTTTCCTGAGGAGTATTTAAGGGCCAATGGTGTAAGTTTCAGTCTGAATCCAAAGGCCTAAGGACCAGGAAAGCCGATCATGTAAGTCCAGTCCAAGTGAAGGAGAAGACTGACGTCCCTACTCAAGCAGTCAGGCAGAGAGAAAGAAAATTCTTCCTTCCTCCACCTTTTTGTTCTATTCGTGCCCTCAACTGATTGGATGAGGCCCACCCACATTGGGGAGGGCAATCTGCTTTACTCAGTCTGTAGATTCAAATGCTAATCTCATCTAGAAACACCCAGAATAATGTTTGACCAAATATCTGGGCATCTCGTGGCCCAGTCGAGTCAACACATAAAATTAATCATCATCTAACCCCAGATGGCTGAGGGCTGATGACAGCAGACTGCCCTATGGCGTGACCCTGGCAATGATGCTGACTGCCTAGCATCCCTTGGATCCTCCTGCCCACTTTCTGAGCTGGGTCTCCAGCTTTCCTGCTGCTGCTGCGAGCATCCCCAAACCCTGCCAACAGATCTGTTCTCTGCTTAAGAGGGTCAGAGTCCGTTTCTGTTGCTTGCAAGAAGAACCCTGACCGGCACAACCACCCAGGCCGGATTGATGACACATATAGTGGTGGGTGGCCCCTGACGGGAGCAGACGACTGTGTCAGGGCAGGTTGCCTCTATGCTACACGTCAGGGAGGTCCTCGGAGCCTCCTGGTTCCCCTTCTGAATGTCATGGCCCTGCCATTCACGAGATGAGGCAAGCTTCTGCTGAGGTCATTTGTGTCTTCTGTTTAGCTGCCTCTGGAACGCCCCAGGGAAGTGAGTCCTACTGTGTGTGTTTCCCACTCCCAGATATGGTTTTCTTGTGGAGGCTGAAGAAGGACAGACTGCCCCAGCCCCAAGGAAAGACCCTGCCACAACCCGTGTGTGGCTGTTCTGGAAGTCCACAATCATGCGACAGACACCCCTCCCTGGAGGAAGCCTCTGAGAGGAGGGCCCCCCTGCCCACTAGGCTGACACCCCCACCCCCTCAGCAGCCTCCCTCCGCCAGAAGCCTGCAGCCGAGGTGTGTTTACCGTGACTGAGCTGCTCCAAGAAGCAGCCAGCTGTGTTACTAACTCCATGCCGACCCCGAGCCCAGGATTCGATGTCTCTCTGGATGTTCAATATTTGCTCAGGGAATTAGAAGAAAAGCAAAGCGGAAACCACTGAGGTGACAGGCTGGTGCCTGAGGTAACTGGGCCACACTAGCCCCGGGGTTTCCAGAGAGGGCAGGAGGGGCAGAGGGCCTGGAGGCCAGGACAGCCTGAGGCCCTGGGGCAGCCTGAGGCCCCGGGGTGGGGGGTGGGGGGGCTCTGGCCCCTCCCTCTCCACACACGCCCTTCCAGGGCTCCAGCCCAGTCAGATGGTTCTGCAAACTGATGCTCTGCAACCAGGGGCCAGGGCTCCTGGGGTCACCAGGCTGCAGTGAGAGCAACCGCGCGTGTTCCCTGCCCTCAGGAAGCCTAGGGCTTGTGGGGGACACAGCCGGTAAGTGTTCCGGTGGGAAACTCAGGGAGGCACAGGCATGTCACAGGGCACCTTGAACCTGCTCCTCTCGCAGAGACCCCTGACTCTCTCTTTGTCCAGAATCCCGTGGGTCCCAAGGACAGTCCTATGCTGGGCTCCCAAAGTCTCCCCTCGCCTCCTCCGTCTGCTCTCGCAACAGGGCTAGAGACGGATGCTGGGAGGTGATTTGAGGAGACTGGGACGCCTCCTTCCTGCCCTTTCACTGCCCCAGAGACACTGGCTGTCTCTGCCCTGGGGTATCACCATCCCAGCCAGCAGCCCCCAAGTTGCCGGGGAGTGGTCCCTTCCCAGACCAACAGGGTATGCACCCCTCCCAGGATGGGGGCAACCCCCGCCCCCTCATTGAGTCTTGCACCAAGCACACCTTGGCGGTCTTTGCTGATGATGCACAGAACAAGGCCCCTGCCCATAGAGGAGAAAAGGAACAAGGGGCCGTTGCCTCGTGCTCCAGGAACCTCAGGAGGCCCGAGCCCTGTCTGTGTCTGGGCCAGGCATGACCAGCCTGCCCCTTGTCTGAGGCAGCTGAGCAAAGTGGGACCCCCTATGGCAGGGCATGCACCTCTGCCCAGGCCACTCCCCCTGCCCCACTGGTCTCCCCAGCCTTCCCAAGCTGCCCATTCAGAACTCAGCTCCTGCTCTGCCAGCCTTCACCGGCTCCAGGCTGCCCAGGACAAGGGGGCGGGGTCTGAGCACCTGTGAGCGTCCCTCTCCCCTGGTCTCCGTGGGTCAGAAGGGAGGGATGGCCAGCTGGGGCTGGGGGGACAAAGTGCAGGAGAGTCAGCCTTTCATCTCGGCTTTGTAAAGCCAGCCCCCACCCCAAGCCTGAAGCGGGCTGGCATTGGCATGCACCATAAATCTCCAGGATGCTGCAGCTGTGACTGGATTATTTATAGCTCCAGTCTTACATTTCTAACACGAAAATATCACACAAAGGGAAAGGTAATGAAATCCCACCTCTCCTGCACGTCCCTTACTCCAAACTGCAGGGCTTTCCAGAAACCCTTGTGGCTGAAGGAGGAGTGAGAGGCTGCAGGGGCTGCCGCCCCTACCCGGCCCGTCTCCCCCTCCTCCTGTCAGTCACACGCACATCCTCCTCACCCCGCATTCTCTCAGACACATTCTCTCACGTTTTCTTTCTCGCTCACACATACATTTCCTCCCAGATGCACAGACAATCCTGCTCTCTCTCCCTCTCAGCTCCCCATGCCTGAGCCCTTCCTAGCCCCCAGTCATGCTCCAACATACCTGCCCTCTCCCTTCCACCGCCACTGACTCCCTGCCTCACTCACCCCCTTCGCTCCTGTTTGCTTTTTTGCTTTGTCAATGAAGACTCTGGCACATTAATTACCAGGTCTGTCCTCTGCGAGGCACGTCAGCGCCTTGTCAATAGTGGGTGGAAGTGTCAGCTTACTTTCATCTTGCTCTGCCTTTAAAACTCCCGTGGGCATTGCCGCCCCAGGGGCACCCATTCTGCAGCACGTGGCAGTGAGGACACTGGTTCCCGGGCTCGGCATACACGGACACACAGAAATCACAGGCCACAGAACACGCCTCTCACCCCACAGGAGGGGACATCGAAGGATGCGCTCTGCAAATGGGATGCCAGGCCCCGGCAGGGGATTGTAACGGTGCAGAGGATGAGAAGGCCCTGCCTCTGCGTCCTGTGTTACTGTCTCAGTGGCATTAGGTAGGATCAGCCTGTGTTACACCATCGCCCAGGCACAAGTCAGAAACCCGGAGCCTCCTGCAAGCTCCCACAGAGAGCCACGGCCCAGCCCCCTCCCTGCTGGCCCTCCGCCCACCTGCCCGGGGCCCGCAGAAGAATAATCAGAAAGTGGCACTTCCTTCTGCAGCCCAGCCTAACGTGGACCATGACTCACTTCCATCCAGACAGTCTTGGTGATTGCGGACTGTGTGTGTGTGTGTGTGTGTGTGTGCACAGGCACACACTTCTTGTGCTGCGAGGAGGGGAAGTTACACTATGACAGTTCACCCTGAGCTGGGGGCCAGGGGAGGGGGCCTGGGGACAGAAACCCTGCAACCCACTATCACAGTAACATTTCTTGAATATCTCTCTCCTTTTTTATCTTAAAAATGCACCTGGCTTTTGGTGTTATTCACTATAACATATCTGTCATCATCACAGTATAAAAATGTCTTAAATTACTTATAATTAAATATTTAATTTTATCTGAAATCTCTGCTTAACATTGACCTGCCTGGAAGTTGAGTCTCAAAAACCCTCTGGCTCATCCCAGAGATTCTGAGGGCACAAACACCCCAGTGAAAGATCTAGGGGACCGGTCTATGGGGTATGAATCTATGGGGTGAGGATAAGAACACGGACTCTTGGGTTTACATCTTGGCTCTGCCAATTATTAACTGTGTGACCTCAGCTAAATTACATAACCTCTCTGTGCTTCAGAACCTTGACCTGTAAGATAGGTATGATAACAGCACCTGTCACATAGGGCTTTTATGAGGATTAAATGCATTCATGTATATACAGTGCTTAGAACAGTGACTGACACAATATAGATGTTTGCAATTATTTTTCCGTGGAAGACCAGCACAAAGCCACTGAATCCACCACAGGAACTGAAACTAGAGCTTATTCCTGCCTCCCCCCTAGGATGTGCTTCTGCCCCTGGCCTGTGCCCCATCTCCAGCTGCAAGCCTCTGATCCTGCATTCTATCTGCAAAGCAGTCAGTCAACAAACGTTCTCCTCTCTTCCAGGCACTATTCCTGAAATGGGCATTCAGTGCCATGAAGGACCTTCTTGAGAGGGAGGCAGAAACATGGAAACGGCATATGGACCATATCCAGAACGGAAGACGCCAAGATGAGTAAATGTCATTTCTTCTTCCAAAGAGTCACGGCCCAGCTGCAGGGAGCCAGAGGCAGACAGGTTCAAGAGGTGAGTGCGGGGCAGTGTGATTATGATGATATTGTCCAGTGGCCCGGATCCCTCTTGTCTGATATATATACCAGGTCTCTTCTCTGATGTCATCTCACCTGCAGGGGCTTCTAGAACCATCTGTATGAGATAATAACACTCTTCTCTCCTGTCAGTCACTCTCCCTCTACCTCCTTATCCATCTTCTTAGCACTTACCACCACCTGATGCATTCTAACGTCTGTACCAGGGCTGGTCTTCCCTAGCATTGTGACGTCCGTACCGGCCTGGTCCGCCCCAGCAGAGTGTCCGCTGCCTGAGGGCAGGACTTTTCTTTCCCTCCTCTGAGGCCCCTGTCCTTGCAGCCCTGGTGGGCAGGTAGCGAGTGGTCCATAAGTGTCTGTTAAATAAAGGAACTGGGGACAAATCGCTCTTCAGTGTCTTGACTGTGGTGAAATAGGTGACGAAGCCCCACTCTCACTTGCCACACGGGGAAACTCTAACTTGAAAAGAGAGAATCCATGAAAATCAGACATGCTTTTGACTCATCCAAAGACAGATGCAAGTGAGTTCCGTGCAGACCAAATCCGTGCACGGCTTTGCCTCCCCGGCTGCGGCAGCAGCGAGGGGCAGTGGTCACAAACAGCCCAGGTGCCCGCCCCACGGGCTCTGCCCTGCTGGTGGTCCATCTGGTCCTGGAGATGGTGAACTCGGGCTTCACAGTGTTGGAGTGGGTGACTGCCTGTGGGCATGCAGCTGGCCTGGGATGCTGGGATTTTGCAGGAGGACCCACCTGTGAGTCCCAAGGGGGCTGCAGAATCAATCAGGTAGTTTGTGCAAGGTCAGGACCTAGGGAATGACTGGCAATAGCCATGTAGGAGTCTACGTCCTGAACCACAGTGCCAAGTGAGAGGTCTCAAAAATGGCAGGCCTGGGCCTCAGCTGGCTGTTTCAGGACCAGGTGAGAGCAGGTTAAGAGAGATCAAGGTGCCTGGTGGGTGTGGTCAGAGCAGGCAGGGCGGGGGGCAGGGGCAGGGAGCGGGGGAGGGCCTCCCGTCTGTGTATTGACTCTCTGCAGCGCCACTAAAATGCCCTGCCTTGACCTCTGTGCTCCCAGCTATCGAGGCACTGGAAGGCTCACTCAGAGATAGAAATTTGGTCTGGGCCAAGTTTTCTTCCAGCTGAGCCCAGGGAAGAGCTGGAGGCCTGACCAGTGGGGCAGAGGCCAAAATTACATTATCAGAGAGATTTACCATCAGACCCAGAATGGCTTCATTCCTGAGTCATGCTTTCCTGCGACCTTAGAGCACCTCCCAGCACCCATGGATTCTGTGCAGGAGTAGTTTCTTAAACCAGTGGATAAGTAAAACCTAGGATTTTCCCGTCCCTGCTCAGTGAACTCCTATTCACTCCTCAAAACCCAAGCCAATTTGTCCAAGCTAAAGCAGTTGCCCCTTCATTACCAAGTTGTATGTTTCTAGAACTGTTTGGCACTAGATTGTGAGCATATCAAGAACAAGGTCTTGGGCTTATTTATGACCACATCCCGAAGGCTGAATAAATAACTGACCAGATGACCCAACAAAGAAAGCAAGGACAATCCAGGTTTCCTGACTCTGAGAGTCTGATTACATCTCCCATTCCTCCCCAAACCCAGGCATCTGCTCAGCTGAGGGGACAGGACGTTCCTGTTAGGCAGGCACAGTTCCAGGTTTTGATGACCTGCCTCAACCAGATTGTTATCTGTGCGTCCCCTGCGGGGGGTGGGGGGTGGTTACGTAAGCTGGGGAGACTGTGTCAGGCTGTAGCCACACCTCCTCCTCCAGCCACGGACCCCTGGCTCCATTTAAGGGAAGCTTCCTCTTGTCGTCCCCCACCCCCCCAATCTCCCTGGGCTGATTAGAAACAAGAACCCCCTGACAGGTGGGCCTGTCGGCTTTGCAGACAGGTCAGAGAGAGACCCTCCTCTTCGGGGGCCCCTGGGGTGGAATCAGCTGGGAAGGGACTGTCACCACCCCTGCCTGGCAGTAGGCCCTGGGGGCCCTGCACCCTGGAAGGGCGACTGGTGCATTCCACCCCGGAGGCAGTGTGAGGGCCTGCCGTTCCCTCACCCCAGCAGCCCAGCCCGCGCCAGTTTCTTGATACCGCCCAGGGCACAGGGGACAGCACAGAGACAGCAAAGCCCTGACCATCTGTAGCCCCACTCCTGAAGATCAGAGGGCTCAGGGCTCTGGGACAAAATTCACTTTACGAACAGCCTCTCTGCCTCCCGCTTGTCACACCCCGCCCCCTTCCCCCCCAGCTACCTTCCCTAACCCTCAAACTGACTTTTTCCTTTAGGAAAATAATAGCATCCAGGTATCATCATCAACAACTACAGATGACTTCACAGTTTACAATGACCTATTATCTCACTCGATCCCCTTTATAACGCTCCAAAGGAGACGCTCTTCTTTCCACTTGACAGAAAAGAAATTCAAGGCTCAGAGTGACTTCTCTGAGATCACTTGTACAGAAATTTGAACCCCCTCTGTCCAGTCGCTAAAGCCTGAAGGAACTCTCTCCAGACACCCCACCTCTGTATTTGATGGCCTTTCCATGGGGGGGGGGGGACTTGCTGAGGAAGCAGACACACAACCTGATCCCCCAGAGAAACGGGCACAAAGCTAAGACCCCAAAATGGCCAAGAGAGTGACAGACACAGATCTCAACTCCACTCTCAGGCCACGGCCTCAGTCCCTCCTTCCCCAAGCCTTTAACCAGAATGGCTGTCGATGGACGTCAGCTTCAGAACCGGAACACACAGCCCCGGCCCCCGCAGGGAGACCCAGTGCCGAAGACTGCAGGCCGAGGGATGAGGGGCTGGAAGAGGGGGAGGGCTCGGATCACGCCAGATGAGGTGCACAGGTTCCAATCCACCTCTCCCTAGTTGCGGGTCACGACCCCGTGCCTCAGTTCCCCTTCTGTAAAAAGCAGGGACAGGAGCGGCTCTCTCATGGGTGCTGTGAGGATGAAGTGAGCTCACGCACAGAGGGCTCACTGCAGGCCGGCCGCTGCGTCCTCAGAGCTGGGTGGTGAGGCTGCGATGCTGCAGGAGCGGAGCAGCGGGCGGGGAGACGGTCCGCCCTGCGTGGCTGCAATGAGACCTCCAGCCGGCACACACGAGAGCTCTCCTGCTCCAGGGCTCGTCTCCAGGATGGAAGTGCTCCCTGTGCCCTGCAGCCTGTTCTCAGGCCTGGAAGTCAAGCAGGGGAGATGCCCCGCACTTGTGAGTGCTCTGAATCTGCTAATTCCTCTCCCTCTCTCGCCTGGACCTGGATCGTGAAATTACCTTCAGGAAGCATCCGACCTCCGGCTTTGGTTTATTATCAAGAGGAGTAAATAGCTTGGTATGCATCATACCCAGCACTCAGTAAAGGCCCGTCCTCTTGGAGAGGTGAAAGGAGACAAGCTGGGCGGGCTGGGCTGGGGAGCTGGGTGAGAGCGCGGGCAGGGGCGGTGGCTAGGGGATGCCGAGGGGCCTTCTGACCTCACAGGGAGCACTCAGGGAGGAGCGGAGAGCTGTCCTCCTGCCTCACACAGGGAAACGGGAGGAGGCAGTCAAGGCCGGGAGCACTCCATTCCACCGGCCACTTGTTTGCTGGTGACCCTGTGGACGCTCAGCACCAGCTTCTTTCTCGGGGACACTCCCTGGTTGTGCTAAGGAGGCCTGCTCTTCCCGTCTGTCCATAGCCTCCTCGTCTCCCACCACCGCACCCTCCTACCCTCTCCTTCTCAGACACACAGGGTTTATTTTTAACCAGAGTTCACGAGCAGGATCTGGAAAAGCCAGTCTGCAGAAGAAGTTCCAGCACTTGCTCGCTCCCTTCCCCACAGCAGGAGGGGGGTGGCTCCGGGGCAGGTGAGGAGTGAAGGGTGGCAGGCCTGGGGACTAATGCAGCCTGTCCTTAGCCAGCTGGAGGACTGGAAGGGGGCCCGGGCTGGCCCTGGCAGCTCTGCTGGGGAGGAGAGCATGCACCCGTGGCAGGGGCGGAAGTGGAAGCTTCTGGGCTTTCCTGACGTCACCCCCCCCCCCAGCAGAGGCTGATTGGCTCAGGGCTTCCCTCTCCTCGGGGAGCCTCTGGGCAGAGTGTCCCAATCTGTGTCTTGCAGGCCAGGGCTCTGTCCTGCTCTGGCAGGAGGGGCTGGTTTACCCAACAGGCAGATTAAGCATGTGCTTAGGACACTGGCAGTTAAAGGTCCTTGACGAAGTGTTTTGGTTTGGGTTTTTAAAGGGCTAATTCCTAGATTTAAAAAATAGCAAGGATGCAGTCATCCTGGGAAAAACCAGAAGTTTGCTGGATTCCTCACACTGATTTTATTTTGAATTTGTATGGGGGGGGGAGGTGTACTTTAACCTCTCAGTTCTCAGGGCTGCTGAAGGTCTTAATCCAGCTCAGGGAAAGTCAAGGATCAGAAAGGTGCTGTCAAGGATCAGAAAGATCAACAGGGTGCTGGGGAAGAGGGAGCAGGTGGCCTCGGCCCACAGCTCCATCCCCTGGAGGGGAGCCTCCAGAGAGAAGCTGGCATTACACTATTACACAGGCAAGGGGGTGGAGGCCCGCCACCATGCGGTGTGAGGCCTGCGTCCAAGGGGAGAGGACCTGGGGACACTAAAGTGTGAGACAGCGAGGGGAGCGAGGTCCCCAGAGCCAGGTCCACCGGCCTGAAATTCCCACCCTGCACCACAGCTGGGATTTGTCCTCCCTCTGTTCGCTCTGGAAATGGCGAGGCTCTTGGCCAAAAGTTGCCAAAGATGGCGGCCACTTTGGAGGGGGAGCTGGCAGCCCATTTCCTGGAAGGCGGTTCCAAGGATGGCACTCAATCCTGAGTCCCCTGCAGGGCAGCGCGAGGACTCGATGCCTCTTCTCCCATGGTCTCCGACATAGGAGCGGGTAACCCAACCCAGCTGTCTTCCTGGGCCAACCAAGCACCCAACAGCGAACACTCAAACATTTGTTAAGCACTTTCCATCCATTACCTCATTTAACCCTCACACTGCCCTGTCAGGTGGTCACTCTATCCCCATTCTACACATGGGGAAACAGACTCAGAGATGTCCAGTACCTGCTGAAGAGCACACAGCTCGCTCGAAGCAGGGTGAGGACACAAACCCAGTTGTCTGACTGTCCAGCAGGCTTTACTCAATACCACAGGTCTCAGCTCTGCTCCAGGCTTCTGGAGGGATCAAACCACAGTTGCCTCCCTCACCCCTCTCTGGCCCGGCCATGTACCTCTCAACTTCTGTGGGGCCAGGTGCAGCGGTGGGCCCTCCCATACTCATTATGCTCAAGAAGACAGACAAGCACCGCGGTCCTAGAACCAGGACAGGCTACACAATTAGCAGGGCCCAAGGCAAATGAAATTGTAGGGCTCCTTGTTCTAAATTAAGAATTTCAAGATGCTGACACCAAAGCATGACACTGTTCCTTTTGATCGTGAGGCCTGGTGTGACTGGAGGCATCCACGCCCATGAAGCCAGTCCTGCCCAGAGCCCACCCTCTCCCCAAAACAAACTCCTCCCTCACCTGGGAAGTCACAGCCAAGTCAGCTGGGGCAGATTTCAAGGGCCCCAAGAGCACAGGCCTCCAGAAGCAAATCCTCCACTGGCCAGGGCCCATCCCCCCCCCCCCCCCC